>NC_133788.1:20268771-20358500 GCF_003597395.2 Chelonoidis abingdonii
GCTATGGCGGCACCACTCTAGGGGGCGACCTGCCGGCCCGCTAGAGTTGCTAGGGTAAAAGTCTTCCGACTAATGTGCACGCACGGCGCATACACCTAACTGGAATGGATATGAGCAATCACTCGAAGAAGAAAGAAAGGTTGTACACCACATTGGAGATGGTGATTTTGTGGCAACCACAGCACTAGAGCCATGTCGGAGAAGAACAATGGAAGAAAGTGACAGGATATTAAAGGGGGTAAGGATCCATTTGATATTATTTCTCCCATAAACCACAACAAGCCATAGATCTGTAAGCATGCGAGAAAGGAATAGCACCGCTTGGATCGGTGAAGGGGCCCGGTTTATCAAAGTGGCTTTGTTATTCCTGGGCTGCTTCTTCACTGTTCCTGGTGCCTGAACGGTATTTATGGGAGCTCCTTATTTAAAACAAACTAGCCAGCCTACTGCGAGAGCAACGTCTGACCTGAGCGTCCCGGCCTCTCTTCTGACGTTTCCACAAGCATTTGAAACAGAAAGGTCTTCACTGACAGCAGTGGAATCAGTGCAAACATAAATGTAGTATGTTCAGGTAGGATTTTATTACACTGGTTGCATCTCAGACTGAAAACTCTTTGGGGTAAGGTCTTTGTAATGGTTTCTGCACAATATGTACAGACGATGGCAGCACTAAGCAAATACATATCAGTAATTTTGTTTACACTTGTAATTATTTTTTCTGGAGAAAGGCCAATAACTGTACCCAGCACCATGAGGAAGATGATTCCCAGTACCATTTAACCTCCATTTTACAGATGGGGAAACTGAGGCAGTCTGGCTAAGTCACTGGCTCGCAGACAGAGTCAGTGCCACTGGTTCACAGTCCTGTGCTCGGATCACAACTCTCTTTCAAGAAACAAATGAGTAGCTCATTTGGTCTGATTCCTCTACTTCACTGATGTGTGGCTTTTCACCTCCAGTTTCACATGCACCTTTCTATGCACATCAAAAAGAGAGAAATGCTGTTAGGCAAAGCCTTTGGCACTCAGATGGACAGGATGGGTACCCCCAAGGAAGCCATCTATATCCTCATTGTGAAAAACATTCAGAAGAGAGAACCCTAAATTCATTAGAGGTCTGATCTCCCTTGCACTGAAACCAAGGAGAGATTTTGCCACTGACTCCAGTGGGAGAAGGACCAGAATCTACGGGTATGTCTATTTCTCAAGGGAGGTGGTGGGAGGACCCACATCCACCTTGGTCTGCAGACTCAGGCTTATGGGGCTCATGCTACAGGTCCAAAGAGAATAGTGTAGAAAGCCCCACAAGGGCTGGAGCTCAGGTTCTGAAACATGAAGAGCGTTTTGGAGCCTGGGCTCCAGTGGGAACGTACACACAGCTATTTTTAGTCCGGTAGCACAAACCTCATGAGCCCCAGCCCGCTGACCCGGCCTCAGAGACTGGTGGCTGTGGGTTTTGTTTTGTAGGGTAGATGTACCCTAAGGGATCATTTGAAAAGTCATTGGGCCAAATTTTGCTCTCAGTTACTCTGGCATAATTCCACGGTAGCCCCATTAGCAGCAACGGAGCCACTCCAGATTTACACTAGCGTAACAAGGTAGAACCCTGCCTGCTTATTATTTTATTAGGACAAATATAACTTTTTTAGTTTTCATATTCCATCTGCTACAACCCAGGACAAAACACCTGGTACGAGAATAAGATTCCAGGGTACTGGTTTTAGGCACCCTGGGCTTAACCCAAAACCTGCTAAAGTCAACAGTAAGACTCCCACCAAATTCCATAGGTTTGGGATCAGCTAACCTCTTAAAGGAGGAACATTTTAGATGAGCTACTCTGGAGTCCTTAAATACATCACTTGGTCCATTTGCCAAGACAAGCTCCTCTAACCCTCTCCTGGGTCAAAACACAACTGGCCACTCTTGATTAATTTTGTCTTTAATTAGGAAAATTTCTGTAGGGGCTGGGAGTGCTACCTTAGCCTGGGCTTTAATATGATGTTAGCAAAACCAAACTCCCAAGACTCATTATTAAAAATGCCATTTCCTGCATTAACATTGATGAGATCTAGCCCCAAGCATGAGGGAAAGAGTAGAAAGAACACTTCAAAGTTCTCCTGATTTGGGAGGCTTAATGGCAAGAGGCAGCAGGACGGTGAGAGCAGTCAGTTCTGCTAATCCACTGGAAAGAAACAGAGAGGAATCAACACAACATGGTAGTGCTTTAGTTCTGCACCACTGATCAGCCAGTCCACAAAGGAAACTGGCAGCTCGGCTCTCCAAAAGTATCCAATTGTTTTTCACCCAGATGACGCTAGGGAAACCAAGTTCTGCTGCTGCTATGATTAACAGCAGAGCTGAGTGTGACCAAACAGAAGCGGTGGCTCGACACAGCAAAGGCAGTGACTGGGGATTGTCTGCGTACGTGGAAGATGTGAAGGGGACAGGGGACGTGGTACAGAGCTGGAACATGCGCTCTGCTGCCTTGGGAGAGGCGCTTCTGCCCCTCACCTACCACATCCAGACACGGTTCAGAGGGGAAACGGCACAGCACATGTCCTATTTGCTGATGGCCTCAGGGCCAGACTGAGACATGCCTGGGGCCCCATTTCTGGGCAGGACTAACGACTGGGGCCCTGCCACCTCCCTGCCACTCACCAGGCAAGAAGGCCCACTGCCCCCAGTATGTTGGGGTGGCAGTGCTGGGGGGGCTGCAACAGGGCAGGCACGCCCCTTCCTGCCTCAGTTTCTCTTATCTCAGGGCCCTTTGAGAAGTCCACACAGTCCGAACACGTGTAAGATGATTCCCCTGTTGGGGTTCCACTTTATTAAAGCCAACTAAACATGACAAAGTCTGACCCCTTGGGCTGATGGGATGCCCAGCCCTCCTCCTTGAGACCTGGGGTCTTTGGGAGCTCCTCTCCCTTAGAAGAGCTTCTCTGTCTGAGGACCTCCCTGAAACTGAGCCCTGATGGCTTTTTAGCTGGCCCAGGTGCTTGTTATTTAATTAACTACTCAGAGGGGCTTATTTCTCTTTCATTAGCTCAGCATAGGCAGCTTGGGCCTGGACTCCACTTGACTACCAGTGACTCCAGCTCCTCTCCCACTCCCTCAGAAGAGGGTTTTATACCACTTACAAAGCAATATAAGGTAAATTGGAAAAATTCCCCCTTCGGCTAGAATATGAGCGTCCGCGAGGGAAGGTATTCCTGTATAGCTATAGCAGTATAATTACACCAGTATAATTCTGCCAGTAAGTTCCTTTATTCAGCACCTGTTAAGTTTTACTGGAGAGAGAAAGTGAATCTTTCATTCTACCTAGTAGGCCATGCTGGAGCCACCACACTAAAGCATAGGAGCATCCAGGCCAGATAAGATAATTGATCGGTCTACTTTATCTGCTTCTGGCAAAGATCAATGCTTCAGAGGACGGCAGAAATCCCAAGCTCTTTGTAGGCTGCTATCCTGGGGCTGGAGAGGAGTGTACTTTCATAGCACTGCACCTATCAGTTTGTGCTGTGAACCCCTTCTGCACTCTACCGATGCACATGTGCTCCAGGGGAATGAAGGGCGACAGCTTCATTTCACCCAGCCTGAGCCGGTTCATTCTACTCCTCTCTGAGCTGACTGCCTGGAAACCTTTGTCAACCTGTGTCGCTCTCCAACAGCAGTTACTATCCTGCCCAAACACAAGCAGGTGCAGATGGCTCAGGAGGATCCGCAGAGCCTTTTGCCTCTGGACACTGGGCTAAATCAGGAGAGACTGAACATAGTCACCATCTAATGGCTGATCAGTGGGAAGGGCTAATGAGCTGGTGGGATGGATGGGATGCCGCAGCCTAGGTCTCAGCAGACAGGTGCTACATCACAACCGATCCTTCTACTGGCAGCCTCAGCAGAGGGCTCAAGGATGGAATAGCCCAGAGTTTCTCAACTACCAGTCCATGGATTGATGCCAGCCCGAGAGCTTCCTGACGCAGTTTACGAAGGCAGCAAGCCAGTCCTTGGTATCAGAAAGGCTGAGAAACACTGGAAGAAACCACAGAGGTTTGAACGCCCCTCTCATCCCTAGCCGCACAGCCCTCAACTTCATCTACATCTCTTCGGCGTGGAAGAGAGAAGGATACAGGGTCTCAGACAACAGAAGCCAGGCTCTCCCATTTGGAAAAGCAGACATCTCTTATCAGTGAAAGATCCCACTCATCTGCCTCTGAGAGCGAGCTCTTCTGCCTGTTATAAATGCAGTGCGCGCATGCACACGTACAGAGCAGCCACGCCCCGTCTGGCCTCTCTCACAGTCCTGTAATCAATCATTATTAGCAATGATTGCAGGGGGCGGGCTGAGATGAGCAGTGCTTTGCCTTGCACACACTAATAACCCCTTTTGGGAGGTGGGGCAGTATCATTATCCCCTAGCTACAAATGAGGAAACTGAGGCACGGAGCTTGGGGAAAGGATTTGAGTCACACACTGAGCGAATGGCAGAAACCAAGAGCTCCCAGTTCTATGTGGTAATCACTAGGAAACACGCACTGCTGTAGACCATACCGTGCAAGGTAAAGGAATGGAGTCCCCATCACACTCCTTTCCTTCACAGGTCACACTGACCCCAGTCCACAACAGTCCAGAGCAGGACTGGCCTGCAACAAAACCCCTTTCCTTTACTACAGGCACAGGTCAGCCAAATCCCACCACAGCCCAGCTGGGCCAGTCTCTGGATTTAGCCCTAAAACCCTGGAAAATGCAGAAATCCAGCTCAGCTGCTGTGTACACTGAGTGGATGTTTTCAGAGAACTATCCACAATGACAAGATCTCTTTCTTGAGTGGTAACAGTTAATTTAGACTTCATCATTTTATATGTATAATTGGAATTATGTTTTCCAGTGTGCATTACTTTGCATTTATCAACACTGAATTTCATCTGCCATTTTGTTGCCCAGTCACCCTGTTTCAAGAGATCCTTTTGTAGCTCTTCGCAGTCTGCCTGGGACATAACTATCTTCAGTAGTTTTGTATCATCTGCAAATTTTGCTACCTCACTGTTTTTCCCTTTTTCCAGATCATTTATGAATATGTTGATAGGACTGATCCCAGAACAGACCCCTGGTGAACACTACTACTTACCTTTCTCCATTCCGAAAACTGACCATCTATACCTACCCTTTGTTTCCTATCTTTTAACCAGTTACCAATCCATGAGAGTATCTTCCCTCTTATCCTGTGGCAGTTTACTTTGTGTAAGAGCCTTTGGGAGGGACCCTGCCAAAGGCTTTCTGAAAATCTAAGTACACTATATCCACTGGATCCCTTTGGTCCACATGCTCGTTGACCCCCCCTCAAAGAAGTCTTGTAGATTGGTGAGGCATGATTTCCTTTTACTAAAACCATGTTGACTCTTCCTCAACAAATTATGCTCATCTATATGTCTGACAATATTGTTCTTTATTATAGTTTCAACCAGTTTCCCCGGTACTGAAGTCAGGCTTACAAGGGTGTAATTGCCAGGATCACCTCTGGACCCCTTTTTAAAAATTGGCATCACATTAGCTATCCTCCAATCATCAGGTACAGAAGTTGATTTAAATGATAGGTTACAGACTACAATTAGTAGTTCTGCAATTTCACATTTCAGTTCCTTCAGAACTCTTGGGTGAATACCAATGGGACGCCTCAGCCCCACTGCACCCGACTCACTGCCAGTACTTTCGAGACAGGAAAACGCAGGGAAGACATTAATGACTGACCTCTCCCTCTGGCCCAGGTGTAGGAGCGGTTTGTCCCAACACCCTTCACTTCTTGCACATCTGGCTCGGCTTGTCGAGGCCGCAGACGCAGCTCATTGGTTTTGGTGGTTTTCAAAGGCATGATGTACTTAGGCAGCCCTTTGTAGAACCATGCGCCGGACCTCTTCCAAACCTGTTCGGAGACAGAGACGTGTTTACCCATAGGCCAGTGCTTGTTCCTAGCAGGAGCATGTGGGCCCAGAGACTGCCCCATTGACTGTGCTAGGCCAGCATGCTTTGGCTGGCTAGCCCCCACCCAACTAAGACCTGCAGTGACAGAGTAACACCAGTTCTCTGGAGCAAGTTATTGTGTGAACATCAGGACATCCCTGTGGGGATAACACTTATCACTGCTAGAGCGACATTCCTCTCCCCAGGCCCTCTTCTGAAGCTCCATCTCTCTCCTCCTAAGACAAACACAAAAGGAAGGAGAGTTCAAAAGGCTCCTCTGGAGCAGACCCAGCATGCTTTGCAAAGATCACCGGTCAGACCCACTGCAAGGATCCGGTGATCCCCGGGGCGCTCTCTGCAATGGACAACCTCCCCCATGTGGCAGCAACAGATTATCAGAGATTTCAATAAACCGGATAAATTCAAATTAGAAATAGGGCACAACTTTATAACAGCAAGGTCAGGTTAGCTGATTGGCTAGTGCAATCAGCTAGCAGGGGAAGCAGTAGATTCTCTCTCGTGAGGCTTCAGATCATGGTGGGATGCCTTCCTGGGACATGTGGTTTATTCAAGTAACTCCAGAATTAACAGGATGAAATCCTATGCCCAAAATTTATACCCCTGAGCTCTCTTCCCACCAGGCCAGGAGTAGGACAAACTGCTACCTTTCAGGTGGGGCCAACTTTATTTCCAATGAACCTCCCGTCCCTTCGCCCCATCTCCACTTGTGCTTCCCTGCGGCTAAGCATAACACATGGAAGCCCCTACCAGCCCTTAGTCTGGGATATCCCCTAGCTGTACACATGCTCTCACTAGATAGTCTACCTGGTCCCTTGTGGCCTTAAAAATCTATGATAAGACACAAATCTCCTGCAGCAAACAGATCTGAAAGAGCACGCTCAGCTCAAACGAGCAAGTTCCATCAACTTCCAACACAGCTACTTGTGCGCTTAAAGTTGTAAATGGGCCAAAGAGTGTTGCTGCATCAGGACCGCTTTGCTTTTGAGAGTTCTAACGGGCAATGCTAAACTAAACCCAAAATAAAATGGATGTGACCTACCCCGCTTTGCCTTGGGGATTAGGAAATAAAGGGAGTAGAATTCCCTGCCCCATAGCTCCTGAGGAATCTCCTTTACTGCTCCCATGGGGACGAGTGCCTGCACCTCCTGGATAAGGAGATGCTCGTGAAAAGGGTCCCTGAAGGGGGACGGGGAAAGTGGCGTGGAATGGAAGGGAGGAGCGGAATTGGAGAGAATGTCCCACTTCTACTGTGTGAAGAACCCAGCGGTCCGAGGTTATTTGGGATCAAGCACGGTAGAAGTGGACTTGACAATTCATAAAACAAGGGGAAAGGATCTGGTGTCGTGGCAGGTGCACCAACCTCGGCCTTGCCCAGACAGGGGATTGGAAGAACTACAACTAAACTAAACTAAACTACTCTATGAAAAGAATACTTGTTCAGCAAGTGATCACCATTCCAATGGCCGTCACTGGCGGTACGAAGGAACTGAGGAGGGGCCACGCTGGCAGGGGCATATATTCAGCACCATGAAGGCGCTACTGCAAGGGGTTCCACATCCGACCCAACCCAACGGGCGCTGCTAAGGGAAAACTTTTCAACGACTGTGTACACAGTGTGCGCACACCTAAATGAAATCGGTATGAGCAATCACTCGAAGAAGAACTTGAAAATACAAGCACAAAAAGCTCAGCCAACTCAAACGTGCAGCAGGCATGGAAAGGGCAGTAACTTGTAATCTCTCTCTAATTTAGTTTTTAATAATAACACTGCAATGAAGCAACCATGTTAAACATATTTAATATAAAGCGTGGGGATGCAGAGGAGGTGAGCAGCAGCGAAGAAGAATAAATACTGGAAAATGTAATTTCATTTGAGCCTCCCAGCACACAGAATAATGAACTAATAAGACACAGTGTCCAAGAATAAGTGAATATATTACAACAGATCAAATCCTTAAATATTTCATGCAGAATGTGAATCTTGCAGCTCTGCTTGGGGCTGGTGCAGCTGACGGAGGAAACAGCCGCACTTGGTGGTTCTTACTGAACTTTTCACCCGGTGTCCTCAAAGCACTTTGGAAGTGTGGGTCTCAGTACAAACACAGGTGCAATAGTGGGCACACTTAATTGCACCAGGGATTCTGCAGCTTGCATTTTTATAGCAGGGCATAATCAAACAGTGCTTGAAATGCTCGATGATGATAACAGCATTTAGCATTGCTAGAGAACTTTTTGCACTCAGGGAAGAATCATCATCGTCCCTGTTTCACAGATGAGGAGACTGAGGCACTGAGAAGTTAAGTGATTTACCTACAATCTGACAGTTGGTTAGAGGCAGAGTGGGGAACAAAGCCCAAGTTTATCAATTCACAGTCCAGTGCCCTCTGCGCTGGTCTATGCTGCCTGTCAGGCTCAGCACTGGGGTTCTGCTATACCAGCTCAGCCCCGGTGTAGTGCTGGTTCTTTTTAGTAAGTCAGTTGCTCTGGCCTCTAACATGCTTGAACGTGAAAATGTTTTAGGGCTGAACATGAACCACGAGATCAAACAGTCACCAGTGACTGGCCCGGAAACCCCTTTCCGCAGCGTGACAGATCCTGGGTTGAGTTGTGAGCTGAGCCACTGTGCACCTCCATAAGAAGAGGTGGTTTCTGAGAGGGCAGGGGCTGAAGAACTACGGTTCCCAACTCCTTCCCCAGTGTAGCAACAGAAACAATAGCAATTAAGCAGTTATGCTCCAGACAGCCAAATCTCCGACATCTCCCCCCACTTGTTAGCTGATAAAGAACACGTTTGTCATTTCACATTGCTCCTACAACATTGTCTCTGCTGATAAACGTCAGAGGGAGTGGAGACTTTTCGAGGGAGCCAGTACTGAGGACACACTCTCCTGCTGACTTAGTGCTGTGCACACCGGGGCTTAGGCTGATAGAACTCTGTTGCTCAAGGGTGTGGATTTTTCACACCCCTAAGGGACACAGTTATACCGATGCAAGGCTGTGGTCAGGAGTGGCGCCAGGGTTTTTGGTGCCCTAGGCGGGGGTCCTTCCGCTGCTCCCGGTCTTCGGGGCACTTCGGCGGGTCCCGGAGCGAGTGAAGGACCCGCCGCCGAATTGCCGCCGAGGGTGGCAAAATGCCGCCCCCACAAATCCTAGCACCTAGGCGACTCCCTAGGTCGCCTAAATGGAAGCGCCGGCCCTGGCTGTGGTGTAGACCTGGCCTCAGACACTGGCCCAAAGTTAGAGTGGATAAAGTTTCACCCAGCGGAAGCTGAATCTGTGGAAAGTCTCCCCACCTGGCTGCAAAATAGCAGCACTGCTGCTGAAGTCCAGCCTATGAAGCATGTGCCCCTCACCTGTATTAGGGGTTGTAATCTAACATAAAGCAACAGCCTACAGCCTCCTTCCATAGTGCGTCTACACTACAGCTGCAGGCATACCCACATAGCTAGCTTTAATCTAGCTAGCGAGTCCACCAGGAGCAGCAAAGCCACGGCAGAAGGGGATTCAGGAGAAGCCAGGGACCTTGGGTAATTAATCTGGTGGCTAGCCCACACTCCCATCTGTGCGGAAGAGGTCACTGCTATTGTTATTCAAGTAAGCTAGATCAAAGCTAGCTTGGTTATGTCTACACATGCTGCGATCCCACCTCTGACTGCAGTGTGGGCATAGCCTAAACTCTCATGATTTTAGCGTGAGTTTCATCTGATGTTTAAATTAAAGCCTGAACTCCTGGAGTCAGATGATTATGCAACAATCCCAGCTTTCTTTCTTTCATTTTTAAAAAGAAGTTTCTAGTTCTTATAGCTATAAAAAACAAGTATGAAAATGGAACCTGAGCTCACTCTAGGGTGCCTCCTACAGGCTCAGAGGGCAAATATACAGAACCCCAAGTTTCTTTTAAATAAAAACCCCTGATGGTTTCTGAGCCAATCTCATGATTTTTGAACAGTTGGGGTTGATGATACAGAGTGTTTCCATATATCTGTTGTGGGGGACAGAAGCACTCTGCTTTTCTCTTTGTTCATTCAGCTCTGACTACGCCATGTCACTATAAAATACCCAACACCAAGGAGAGCCAACACCTTCAGGGAAGGTACAATCCCAAGTGCCCCCACTGAAGTACACACTGAAAGGATCATAGTAAGTAAAGGTGGATCTACACATAAGTTTTTGTCCTGTTATAATTAGACTGGCTTAGAAACTGATACAGTTGAATAGATACGACCCACCTAGTGTGGATTACACCAGTATAAAAGCACTTACACACACACACAAAAACTAGTTATAGCAGTACAAAAACCTGTGTTTAGACCAGTCACAACACAGAATGAAGGCAAGAGAGTTTACCCACTATTAATTCAATACACTCAGCTGGGTTACTGACAGGCACAATGTCTGAAATAGTCTATGCTTTATATTCTTTTCGAGCCAAGACACATGACGTTTAGCTCTAGTGGCCATGAATCAAACTCATGGACACAGCAAATAGGCCAGCAGTGCAATCAATGAAGATGAAAGAGCAGGACTCTTGATTAATTTAAAAAAAAATACACCTACAGTGATGCTTCAAAAAGAAAAGCTATCATATAATCCTTCAGTTTAGGTCTTTTAACTAAGCTTTATGCTCTTCAAGGAAAGCAATGTTTACTCTTGCTGGTTACACAAACATCTGGGGTAAACTCCTGGCCCCACTGACGTCGATGAGAGTTTCAGTGGGATCCAGATTTCACCATAGAACTGCTTATCAGGAGAGATGGATAGCAAAACCGTCCAATACATAATAGCACCTACCTCTTACATAGCATTTTTTATCCACAGCTCTCAAAGCACTTTACAAAGGAGGGTAAATCTCATCACTATTGTAAAGCTAAGGAAACAGAGGCACAGAGATAGGATGGGACTTCCCAAGGTCACCCAGCCAGCAGGAACAGAACCCAGGCTGCCTGCCTCCAGTCCAGTTCACTATCCTCTAGGCTGCTCTATCTCCCTTCCCCTGAGCTCTCAGACTTTGTTTGTGGGCCACAGTATTGTAAGTGAAATGGCTTTGTGTTTCTGTGGGCAGATGCACTAAGGATGAAGTTGATGTTGAACAATAACATCGGCCCTATCTGGGCTCGGGTAGATCTGCCTCGGGGGAGATTTTGTTCATCCTAAACAAATTAAAATATTGGATAGCAGATTCAGCTGTTCATTATGGAAAACGATTTAAACAGCCATATCTGCGATGAGCCCAGAACATTCATTGTGATTTTATAGCTGTGCTGCTGTTCCCACTGCAGTTGCATCAAGTCCTTGCTCACGTTAGAGGAGGAGAGTTGCAACTGGTGCTTGGAGACAAACATCTATTTTATCCAAGTCAATTTAGCCTACGTTGGGAAACTCGGAAGTGACTCGAGGCAGGGAAGCAATCCCAACCCAGCCAATTCAAGGGGGCTGGGGTGCTATACCTGGACCTGCAAAGGGCTGGAAGAAAGCAAGAAAAGAGGGGGGAGAAGGGTGTGATTGGGTCAGGCTGTGCCTGCAGAAGGGAAGCCATGGGTATGCTTAAGGTGTACCCAGCCTGGGCACATTACACAGAACTGTCCAGAGATGGAATGTGATTACCTAGACTGCTATGACAGCAGGATCATGTGGTGGGGATCCACTCAAAGCCACGGGCAATGACTCTCCACCCTAGTATCCCAAGGTCAGCACCACTCCCTTCCTCTGTTGGAACAGAACAACTGGCACTAGATTTCTATGGAGTGGGGAAGGGACAAAGAGGAATCCTTGGCACCTGGTCTCGGCAGCTGCTCCAACCAGGGAGCACAGAGTTGCTGGGGCAGCCAAGCTGCACCTTGCTGATGCAGCCTTCCAAAGGCCACCTACAGTACCCACCAGTGCCAGTACAGGGGTTTGTCAGGAGGTGAAGAGGAAGAGCCAGGCTTCCAGACTGGCCATCTCCTGTTAGAATGCACTGCCTGGTACAGCACAATCACCCTGGGGACAGGGAGGAGGGACCAAGCTGCACTAGAAGAGGGTGTGTCTGTACCTAACATTCTTCTACTCCAAGGAAGGCAGCAACACCTGCATTCTAATCCCAGCTCTTATGCAGATTCCTTTGCTGGCCTTAAGCATCTCTGGGCCTTCTGGCCTCAATTTCCTTATGCATAGAACAGAGATGGCAGTGGTTTCTTAATTAGCATCTGTGGTGCTCTCTGAAGATGCAAAGCCTTATGTAAATGCTAGCTCTTGTATTTACACTGCACTGGGATAAATTTGTTATTGATGCCCACGTGTGGGATGTGCCTATACACTCATTTCAATCCAACCTTACGGCCTCGCACCAGGATGACAAGCTACACAAGCAAGCGCTCTTAAGTTTCATTGTTTGCCTTCATCTGCTTTTCCATAACACACAGATTTCCAATTCCATTATTTACACCCAGCTGTCTTTACTCCTACCTTAGGCATTGAGGACAAAGCAAACTGAAGGGCAGCGAAACCGCCTGGCTGCCTTTGCTTACTGAATAGCAAAATCAATTGCGCCTCTGACCCGAGCACTTGCTACAATGCGGTGGCTGCTGGGCTTCAACTATTCTGTATTGCACCCTCCATCAGGCCTCCCCTTCTGTCGTGGGTCTGTGAGAGAGGATGTTATTTTAATTCTATACATTCACTCTCAGCCCCCAAAATAGCATCTTGCTATTGGGGAACTCTTTGAAATACAAACAGGTGCATGGCACTTGAATTGGATCCAGAGTCACCCAAAATAAACGCTCCCCTGGCAGCGGGATATTTTGCCAAACACCATCGCGGGAAACGCACAACCTTCAGCTTTGGCCATTTATAACGAGCCTGGGAGGAGGTGAAATATGTTCCTCCAGAGCAGCAAACTTCTGCCTATGTGTGGTTTATTGACATAAACCAAGAAATGTAGGCAGCCTTGAAAACGTCATGTAGCAAAGGGAGGTAAAAAAAACAGAGGGGGGTGATGAAGGCATAATGGAGCTTTTGTTAGGTTCCTGATGGCGTTTCATTCTCTCTGGGACTGAATGGTTGGGGTTTTTTTTAATTATTTCCCTCTGCCCCCACTTAAGTTGTTTTCGTTATCGCTACGAATGTGGCTGTGTCAATTCAGATGTAAATGTCCATGAATGCTTCCAAGAGGATTTTAATTATGATGATAGCATCAGTAATTATTGATATATAAATATATATAGATATAAAGTAAGTGGTAATTCAGGAAGGCGCTTGGTAGAACCTGGCAGGATCAGTCAAAGCCAGCCAAACTACAGCGCAAATGGGTCATGCAGGGACTCCGAAAAATAACAGGAAGGAAGGCTGTTCGCCCACCAGGATGGGCATGGAAAGGCACATGGCAAGTTGAGGCAGCCTCTCCCCCACACATCAAGATGGGTATTTCATGCCAGTTGATAGACAGACCCGGCCCTGCCCCGGGTGGGAAATCATGAGACCCACAGAACTGTGGGTACAAGGAATCACAAGGCAAAGATTTTCATTCTTACACCAAACTGTCTTCCAGCAATGGAGAACGGCCTCCAGACTGCAGGCAACTCAAGTTGTCACAGCTCAGGCTTCTGGGAACCACACTTACTGCCAAAAATGCCCTGATTAGAGCCCTCAAGACCTGGGCCATATTCCACTGATAGCCGTCGCAACAAGTTCCATTAGTTCCTCTGCCAGTGTACCAGCTGTGCATCTGCACTACCCCGGCATCACTGAGAGCGGCTTACTGCTTTACCAACATCTGCCAGGTTAGCAATTGGCCTTGTTACAATCTCCTTGCTGACATCAGTCGGCATGGAAGAGAGAGAGCTGCTCTATCATACCAGGCGAGGGAGACAGCTAGATTACATGCTCATTTGGGGAGAAGAATTTGCTAGAGTGGATCAGTCTACGGGCATGTCCCGTCCAGTCTCCCGTGTGGGGACTCCTCAGAAGCAGGTTAGATGTAACTCTGGCTAATGCTCCTTGCCAGTTCTGTGATGCTGCACATGGTGCAGGGGTGGAGGGTAAGACTTGCTTCCGGATCCCCACAGTGATGAGCTTGGCCTCTGGAGTATGAGATTGGATTGTCTTTATCTGAGCCTGCACTGCTACAGATGGCACTGTGGGCTGTACACATCATCCAGGTCCCACTTTAAATCCATCTGTAGCCTTGGATGCATCTGTTAGGAAAACCTGCCCAGAAAGAAGAGTGCCTTTATCACAAGTGCTAAGCTACAGTAAACAACACCAGGAAGGGGGGCAGTGGCACCGCTGGGGCTGCTTGTCTGTCACCCAGAGAACAGTCCAAGCCTAATGCAGATCAGATCAACCGCATTTCACAGCCAGGGACACAACCCCTCTCTGTATACTGCAGGGTGGGAACAGGGATTTCACAGCTGATCTTTTATCAGCAACTGTATCCAGGCTCCATCAGTTTACCTGCCCATGCAGCAGCACTTTCACTCATGGGTGGGTGCGTGCATGCATGTTATTTCTGCATACAACACTTAGTAAAAATAAGCACTGCTGAACATGGTGTTTTGCTTCTGGATGGCTGGGGCACCAGTGCACCAGCCGCAGGCAGAATCCATTAATCACTGCAGCTCTCCAGAAATAAGACACTGGTCAGAGGAACTTATTCCTTATTGCTATTCAAAGCAGCCTGCTGAGCAGAGGCTTCAAGGAAACAGAGCAATGAGGACTCTGAACAACTGTGTCTGAGATTTCCAAATGGGCCATGGGGAGTCGAGCACTTAGCTCCCATTAATAGTCAATGTAAATACCAGCCTTTGTTATTTGGGCCTTGTTTTTGGCCCAGGCCCATTGGGGAGTTAACTGCAGTCGTGGCAGCACAGATACCATCTCGCCTGCACTGTGAATGGCTCCAGAGTGCTAAGGAAGGAAGGGAGATAGTGAGACAGAACAGGTACCACTGCAGCACTACCCAGCCTCCTCAGCGCAGCAGGGGGATGCTCTCTAGGACGAATCAGCAGAGTTAGAGACAGAATGAACCTGTTTTGCTTCTCTATTCCAGCAGCCAGCCAGAGTAGGCTCGTTCTGATAGAACGGGGATGTTTTCCAGGCAGCCAGGGGAGCCTAAGCTTCTTAGTTCACATTATTTGACTTGAGGTAAACTGTCTTCCGAGTGTGATTCCAGTAATGCCCAGGACCAAGTGACTTACTGTGGGGTGACCCAACAAGTCAGCAGCAGGACGGGGAACAGAACCGGGGCACCGACTCCCAGTCTGCTGCTGTCCCTCCCAGATATCCCGACCCACAAAGTGTCCTCCTCCCCAGCCTCCATGCCCACCTGCTTCTGCGAGGGCATTCCCAGTGGCTCACCCTATCACCTGGCTGCTAATTCAAGGGCAGGTATCCAGTACTAGCACTTGGTGAGGCAAACCATCGTGGGTGCACATGAGCCCCAGTACGACTTCTCACGGCTCTGAGGCAGACTCAAAGTGCAAAGCTGCACAGTCAAAATTGCGCTCCTGCTCTGAGCAAGCAGCGCTGCACCACTGCCAGAATACCGTGCCCACCACTGGGCCACGAGAGCAATTCTCCCTTGTATTACTATGGCATGTCTGGGACCAGGTGATGGTTTACAGAAAATTATTTGCCTGCGCTACGCCACAGGTGTAGTGAGGACATGCACGCAAGAAGGCACCGCTGGCTTTCTGGATGGATAATTTGGACACTTCCATGTATTACCTTGGAAGCAATCAGCAGCAGAGAGCAAAGCTTCCATTTCCATTAACTTCTCAGTGCCTGCTGCTCAGTTACAGCAAAAAGCCTTCTATGGAACCCATCTCTGTGCACTGGCAACCATCCATCTGGAATACAGTTTTGGACCCATTGCTAATTCCATAGCTCTGGCCTTCAAACACCATGGGTGCATGAAAGGTCATGTTAATACTCTTATTCCAGAGCCACTGTTCATAGGCGGATCAAAAGCAGGGCTGAATGTGCAGCCCCCTGGGTCTCCTTCACCCACAGAATCCTAAGGATTTACAGACCTGCCTTGGTGAACCATGACACAGGCAACAGGTGTGAAAGCTCCAGTGTTGTACATATAGGAAGCAATGCACTGCTGTGCCACATGCGTTAAATTAACACACCTCCACACCCCCAAAACAAACACTCAGCTGACAAACCACCACAAGCTGCTAATAAACAAAACTAAGCTTCAGGTCCTTCCTGGGCCAGCAACTTTTGTTTAAAAGCAACCAGTTTCCAAGCACATCAAGAAAGCTGTAGGATTCTCAATGGGCTGAGCAGGGAGTGAGGTGTGGTGCCAACGGAAGATGATGCTATGTTGGGCACTAGCCATTAGGAAAAGGAAGCAGCTTTAGAATGACCTGGAAGCAAAAACCTGCCTTCGTCACCCAAGCCCTCCAATCCCTCCCCATTCATTAGGCAGATGGCTAAGAACGCCCAGCAGCAGGCTTCCGTCCCAGCCTTGCTACTGATCCCTTTGGAAGGAATATTCGCTGGATCAGATTGGCACGGACATGGGGTGTGTGTGTATTCCCTTTCCTCTACAGAATGGGGCCCGGGTCATCTGCTGGGATCAACTAGGCATAGCCCACCTAATCGATTTCTTGCCATTGCAGGGACATTGGTGCCATCTCAGTGTCTCCTGTTCTCTGCCGGCAGCATACACAACAGTTTAGTCTCTTGAGGACATATGTCTGTAAAATGGGCTGACAGAACTTGCCCACATTGCCAGGCGGTGGGGGGTTGAGAGTGGACACTGATTGATGCTGGGAAAGCACTTGGCTGAAGGGATTGGCATAGAAGTACAGAGGCTCATTGTTTTCTCAAGGAAGCATTTTCCTTGAGGGCCATACTGCAGCCCACTCTGTATATCTTACGCTCCCAGACGTTCCACAAGGAATTTAAAACAAGGGCATTTTCCGTCACCACAAGCTGATAGACACTGTCCTCCCAGGCCCAGCAGCAGAGAGGCACATTGTCATAAGTAGATAGGTAAGGTAAGGGTTAATTTTCTTTTGCTGTAAAGGGTTACAAAGGGAACCAAACACCTGACCAGAGGACCAATCAGGAAATCGGATTTTCAAAAGTAAGGGTGGGAACCTCTGGAGGTTTTTGGCTTTGTTCTGTGTCTTTTTGTTTTCCTCGGCTGTGAGTAAACAAGCTTTCCTCCTAACTCCATCTTTCTTTCAAATATGTCTACTATCAAGTGTGAGTTACACAAGGAACAAAGTAATCGGCATGTGATGTGCTTTGATTTGTTTTACATGGGTTGTTGATTGCTGGAC
This sequence comes from Chelonoidis abingdonii, assembly GCF_003597395.2. Classification (NCBI taxonomy): domain Eukaryota; kingdom Metazoa; phylum Chordata; order Testudines; family Testudinidae; genus Chelonoidis; species Chelonoidis abingdonii. Next base: position 20,286,020 of record NC_133788.1, read on the forward strand.
CTGGTTTAATTGGGTCTATCTTTTAAATCAGACTGTTTATTCATATTTTCTTATAAGCAGAGCCTGTAATTGATTCTTAATGCGTATTCATTGTTTGTATTTTCTTTTCTTTTATAATAAAGTTTTTTTTAAAACTTGTTGGAAGTTTCTTCTTTCCTAGTGAGCAAGGGGAGAGGAATTTCTGGTCCGATTCTGTAATCTGTGACAGGCTAAGGGAGGGCGGCGGAACAGTTACGGGGAAAGAAAGAGAGCGAGAATCAGCTCTGTTCCTGTCTTAAGGCTTGGTCTCTTTGGAGAGACCGGAGACGGCAGTTTCTTGGTAATTGTATGTAAAGAGATTGTACAATCCCTCAGCTTGAGCTCAATGAGGCGGAACAACGAGGAGAGAGGGAGAACGGAGGGCGATCATTCTTGCGGTAGAAAGACATCTGCATATCTTCTGAGTCTGGGGGTCTTTCCAGGGGAAGCTGGGGAGACCAGGGAGGGGGTCCCCCCAAGGAATTTGGGGAACCCAGGCTGATAGTAGCCTCAATACTATCTGGTGGCAGCGAAATAAGATCCAAGCTGGGTATGAGCTTGGGGAGGTTCACAGTAAGCACCCAGATTTTGTACGCTAAAGTCCAGATTTGGGACAGAGTTTACCACAGACATGCCATCACACCTCCCAATCCCACCTACATAAATAACTGACTGCTCAGAGAACAGAACTGGGGGTAAATGGTGTGCGTCTCTCGAGCTGCAGAACATACAAAAACGCCTTGGGAACAAAATGTTGCTGAACAAGCAATGACTGAAAGTCCCCTCCTCTGTGCAGATACACACAGCAATCATGGTGCATTTCTAAAAGGGAACAACAATGGTAAAAGAATTTATTTTCTCTGCAACCCACCACTCCAGCCTAATGCACTAACAGGCTTTTAATGGTGAGGCAGTGGAGGGAGAAAAGCAGGAAGGGGAACATTTAGAATGCCTGGAGTGGTCCTGCTGTCACTTAGAGCCACGACTGGACTTTATACAAGATCAAGGTGATTTACGCAGCGCCGGGGTCAGATTGCCATCAATAGGCTATGCGGTTGCTCCAAAGCTCAGACCCAAGTCAGGAAAGCATTTCCACTTTGGGGAAGTAGTTAAACGTGCTCAACTTGCCCTAGGATTTCCGGAATGCTGTAAGTTAAGCACGTGATTCAACACAGCCCGGTTTGAACCACAGGCTTTGCTCGTGCCAGCATTTTCCCACCACTGGGAACCAGGGTTGGAAGTTGAGACCAGCAGCCTCCAGCAAGGAATTCCTGGGGATTGGGAAGGAGGGAGCAAAGGTCCAAGCCTGCGGAAGTATGTCTGCTGGGGACACATCTCTTGAATGCCACAGAATGGTGTAATAATTACAGGCCACCCATCCTTGGGTCTGCTAACCTGGGGACTGAATGGGGAGTGGTCTGAGCACAGGACTGGAAGCCACAAGTTTTGATCGCAGTTCTGAGACCAACTCTCCAGGGCCTTCGGCAAGTCACCTAAGTCCCAATGCAGCAAACACTTAAGCATGAGGTTAAAGTTAAATATGTGCATAAATCCAGCTGACTCAGTGAGATAAGCACATGCTTAAGTGCATTGCTGAAGATGCCTTAAGTTCTTTGCCTGCTCCCAACTTGTCAAACAGGGGATCTACAGTTCCCTACCACACCGGGGGACTGTTGAGATTCACTGCTGTTTGCAAAGGGTTACACTAGCTCTCAGCTCCGTGATATCACAGCCCCCGAGCCACCTTCTACGACTGGCTCCAGCACTGCACATGCTAGGCACAACCCCAGCACTGCCAATTGCAGGAGCCTGCTTGCCACAGCACCACTCTTACTGCAGTCCCAATAAAGCAGTGAGGAAGGACTTATTTTCTGGGCATTAGATTTTCCCCTAATTCCTTTGCTTTTTGAGGCAGGGGAGGAATATCGCAAAATGGGTTTGTAGCCCAAGGCACTTTTCATCACTAGATCTCAAAGTGCTTTACAAAGGTCAGTATCATCGTCCCTATTTTACAGATGGGGAAACTGAGGCACAGAACAATGATGTGATTTGCCAGCAGCAGCACTGGGAATAGAACCTGGAGCTCCTGAGTCCCCCTCCAGTGCTCTTTGCTGCGTCACTATCTGTTCCGGCACTTTGTTGTCCAAGGTTGCCCAAGACAGTACTTTTCACTGGCGAGCAACATGAAAAGAAACCGAAGTCAGACTTCTGGGGGGGTGGAGGAGAGAGAGAGGAAGAGATAAGGCTATTTTACTGCTGGTCTAAGAAGAAAGGTTTCATCAGTTTTCATTAGACAGAGAAGCACTTTGGTTGGAACTGTGGTTTCAGCTACAGAAAAAGCTCCGAAGGTTATCGTCACCTGGCATGCTGGGCATACATAACACTTATTACTGGACATTTTAATGTTCTTTTCTGTCTAGTGATCACAGCTTTTATTATTTTTATATAAAGAATTTTTAAAAAGGCAATTAAACCGAGATGGGAAAAGATAATGCCCAAGAAAGAGAAAGTAAAGCCAGAGACCGGTATCAGTTCAGCTCCAGCCCCCAGCTCTCTGCAGAACACAAAGCATGCCTTGCCTTACGTTACAAACCTGCACCTGAGTCTAGGGTACAGAATATGTGGATGACTCACTAGCTTGAGAATTACCTCTCTGGAGATCACTAGAGGCTCATCACCCAGCACGGGCTTCCTGTTGTGAACCCAGAATTATACACACAAGACACCCACACACACTGAGCAGGAGCTAAATGTGAGCTTGTCAATTACAACCGCACAGAAACCACTTTTCCACTTCATATCTAGGTACACAAAATTTCGCAGCAGCCAAATGACTGCGAAAAGGGTTTTCTTGGGCCCAGTTAGTTCTGTAATTTGCCATACTGGGGCATTTTCGCCTATCGGACACAGCTCCATGTTTCAAAGTTTCCATCTACACTTTTTGAGATTAGTTGCTGAAGTTTAGGAGGCTCTGTTCTGATCTGTGCAAACAAGGCAACCTCTGGAAGAGCTGCCGGGAGAGATTTTGCACCCCAAACGCCTCACTCAGAGCCAAACAGATTCTAGAGGTGGCTGGGGTGAAGATCTCCCAAGAACTAGATGCAGTTTGATGCTTCTGAAACTGCCATGTAAGCGTCAGCAACTAAGTGGATGTCTATACTGCAAAGAGATGTGCGACTTCTGCACAAATAGACACAGCTAGGCTAGTTTCAATCCAGCTAGCTCAAACAACCATAGCAGCCAGGGCGGCAGGATTGCCTGTATACGCCCACCTGGGAGCCTGGGTATGTATCTGAGTGACTATCCTACCCTGCTGCAGCTTCACTGCTATTACTGGAACTAGCTAGATCATAGCTTAGCTGGGTATGTCTACACGTGCTGCAGTCACACCTCTGACTGCAGTGTAGACACCCCGGAGTGCTAAGCAGGTGGAAAGAAGGGACACATTGGCTGGGCTTTAGAGTTCAAATGGGACTGGAATAATGCATGGGTTTCACAGTGTAGATGCTTAGATACCACAGTGACAGGGACTTGATAGACAGAGGGTCAGATCTGAAGACAATGGAAAGATTCCCATAAACTTCAATGGGCTCTGGGTGAGGCCCATAGCTGGGGGTTGCCAGACATTAAATAATCATGGAAGCAGCCTAGGACTCTGCAACACGAAGCCCCAAGGTGAAAATTACTGTGCTTTTGCTCTGGAACAGGTGGAATAAATACCACTGTAGCTATGTGATAGGTTTTCTCAACTGTTACTCAAGGGCCAGCACTGTGCAAAGTGGTAGTCTTGTTTACCCTGGCTATGGAAAACCAGTGGAAGGGCAGGGAACAGAACCCACATCGCCTGACTCCCAGTCTGGTGCTCTACCCACCAGACCATGCTAGCTGTCCCCTATGACCAGTGACTCACCAGACAGGAAGCATTAAGAGCTCCACCACCACCACTCCATCCATCTCCCTCAGAAGCTAGACCTCTCTCGCCTCAGTGTCTGTCTGCCAGGCTAACCTGACAGCAAGCTTAGCATCGCAAGTCCAGCCCCACACTACTGCTCCCTCTCTTAGAGGCACAGCACATGAGTTTCTGGCACCAGGCATGTATTTCTTACACAGATTTACATTGGGGAAAGGTACCGCTCTCCGTTGTGGCTCTTTACCTCCCTTTGTTCACTGCAGATTTTGCACAGCCAGAGAGGGCGTTTCTGGGTCCCGAGACTTTCAATTCCGCATTTGGTGCAGACTTTCTGAAAATAAGGAGAGAGAAAGAGAAGGACACAGGACAACGTCAATAGCTTCCTCACTCCGACTCCTCACAACCCCACTTCGAAGGGTCTGTGCTGGGGCAAGTTTCACCCCAAAATTTAGGTTCTGCAAAAACAATGATTTTGTTTCTCCTTTCATTTACACCAGCATAACTAGTAATCCCAGGGGAGTCACTCCTGATCTACACTGGAATCAGTGAGAGGAGAACCTGCCCCACTGCATCCAGTTGTGTTACTCCTAATTTATAGCAGGGCCGAAAGAGAATCAGGTGTAACATTTAAACAAAACCTGAGACTCACAGAAATATTTCTCAAGTTGTTGGTTTTTTTAAGTGATCCCCAAATGAAGTAATAATTTCCCTACAAACTCTAAGACCCAAACATAGCAGCACTGAAACTGACAAGAAACACAAATGAAATGATCTCATCCATTTTCACTGCAATATAAAATTTAAATAGGGAAAAACTATTAGAGTTTTAGAATTCTTTCAATTTGAGTAAGTGAGGTAAAAGAACCCCACCCTCCCTATGTGATTTTTAATCTGACAGTGTCCCTTTCAGAAAGTGGCTGGCCGGTTATTGATTCTCTGCTGACCTGGAAATTGAGCAGACCATACAAACAGGTGTATTTCCTGGAGACAACACCTGAATAGCATTTTATGGAATCTGTTCCTGCACAACGGAACTTCCATGTCTCCACTGGCATAACAAATCATTTACAGCTTGAATCATCCAATATTCTATAACAAAGCTGATGTATATCAGTCTTGGCGTGCAGCTTGAATGATGAATGGGATGGAGTCTTTGAGCCTCTTTGGGTGAGTGGCTTTTGCTGTGATGTCCAAAGGCCTTGGAGAGTGAAATCTTGTTTATAGTGAAGAGGAATTAAAGCCCCCAGTTGGGATTTTACATATTCCTCTGCTCTACCCCACCGGGACAAGCTCCAGGGATGCACATTCAGTCTCCATGTCTCATTCAGTTCTTGGCCTCTCTACTGGAACTGAGCTAAAGGGCTGACTGATGCCACTTATGCTGGTGGGCTTGGCACGCAGACACGTGTTCCACCGGGTACAAGCCTAAAGACCAACTATTTTGGTCAGTGTAGTTCGTAGGCTGTGCTCCTGAGCTTTAACCCTGGTTCTGCCACTAACTCACTGAGCGGCCACATCCAAGACGCAATCACTCTGAGTCTCTGAATCCCCAGGGGATGTTTACAATACCCCACGAAAAACGAGCATCTGTAACTACTATACTGCAGGCCGTCAGATAGTCACTACCAAGCTTGGATGGCTTTAAGCCAGTGACTGCTATAAGCAAATATCTCCAATGGCTGGTGATGGGACACTAGATGGGAGGGCTTTGAGCTACTACAGAGAATCTTTTTCCAGGTCTTGCCCCTGTGCTCCAGGTCTAACTGATCACTAGATTTGGGGTGGGAAAGAATTTCCCCCTGGGTCAGATTGGCAGAGTGTAAACGGTACAGTCTCTGTAACCTGAAGTCTTTACATCAGCCAGAGGTTAGGGCTCTATTACAGGAGTAGATGGGTGAGGTTCTGTGGCCTGTGAGATGCAGGAGGTCAGGCTAGAACAGGGGTAGGCAATCTATGGCACGCATGCCAAAGGTGGCACATGAGCTGATTTTCAGTGGTACTCACAATGCCCGGGTCCTGGCCACCAGTCCGGGGGGTTCTGCATTTTAATTTAATTTTAAATGAAGCTTCTTAAACATTTTTAAAACTTTATTTACTTTATAAACAAGAATAGTTTAGTTATATATTATAGACTTATGGAAAGAGACCTTCTAAAAACGTTAAAATGTATGACTGGCACGCGAAACCTTAAATTAGAGTGACTAAATGAAGGCTCGGCACACCACTTCTGAAAGGTTGCCAACCCTTGGGCTAGAAGATCGTGATGGCCCCTTCTGGCCCTACAGTCTGTGAGTCTCTGATTCTGAGTTGGTGTAATGGGGAACAGCTCCCTGTCCCATTTCCAACCTAATGAGCCACCCAAGCCCTCAGTGCCACGTGTATTTCAGTGCACTGTGATATGCGGCTTGCAATCTGAACAGGGCAAACCTCCAGCTCATGAAGATGTTGCACAAAGGCTGTTTTCTTCTCCCCGTGTGAAATTCACCCTTGCGCAAGGAACCCGGACAAGGTTTAGGCTCTGCTGACATCCTCCTCACGCCCTATTTCGAGAGCTTAGGTGGTGCACAGCCTTTGTACTGGGGTGGCGTGATTACATCGAGAGGACATTACTACACAGACGTACACAACAGACAGACAATCCCCTGTCCCTCTACCATTTGTTTGGCAGGGACTCTGGAGGATCACAGCACTGTTCTCTCTGTTTGAGTGTGTGACCTCCATAGATGTTCCCTGCACTCCTGGGGAGAAGCAAATGGGCTCTGCATGGAGCCTAACAGCCTGGAACCTCAATCACACGTGACTGTCACTCTCATCATTAAATCTCAGCTCAGCAAAGGACATGGAGCTCTCTTCTCCCACTTCACAATACAGTTTGGCTTCCGCTGCCAGATCAATGGCCTTCGTGAAGAGCATGGGGGTCCAAGTGCAGGTCCTAAGAGGAGACGTGACCACACCACCACCACACCACACCACACCACTCTGGAAAGCCTGGTATCCATTCACCTCTGAGGGCACACATCAGAACAGGCTCTTTGCCCCCACAGGAGAGATGGACCCCCCAAAACCTTAAGGCAGAGCAGGCAGTAGTTGCTTCATTTCCAATTGCCTAACCCCTCACCCCAACCCAAGCATCGGCTGCAGAGCATGGTCAGCTGTGCAAATGTAAACTCCGGCTCCCATAATGTGGTGTCCACGAATGGCTCCTAATGGACCCATCATCACGTGGACATGGAAATTAGAGCATACCCCAACTACTCAACTGATACCAGAGTAATAAAAATGTATCCAGGAGGCTAACAAAGAGCCTTGCAGTGCATCAGGTGGTGGGAACATTGCTGACGATCCTATCTTGCCCTCTGCCAAGGACTCCGATCTCACTGCCAGCTAGTTTTGGACAGGGTATCTCTGACACTTCAGGTGGATGAAAACCGCATGGCCACATCTCCCTCTTTGCTGAGCCCCCTTCCATTCACAATATGGCTCATAATACAGGCTGGGCGCAGCTCTGCTGGCATCGCTCCAGCAGCATCACCCAACCAGCATGCAAATGCAGCCGCGTGTGGGCAGAGTCAGCTGAGGATGAATGGGCCCAAGAGACCAAACTCCACTCCATGGTTCCAGAACAAGGTACCAGAGCTGCCCACAATGGAGGGAACAAACAACTGTGCCCTGTATGCTGTGCTCTGCATGGCCGGCCAGCCAGCCGACATGGGGGGCGGGTATTAGCTGGAGGAAGCACTAAACAATTCCACAAAGCTGCTGTTCTTTGTTTCTCCCCAATTCTCATTCCTCCCCTCTGCTGCGAAATAACCAGCAACCGGCTGTCCTCACTTGGAATGGGGCTGTTAGGACTCAATGCCTTGCTGCACAAACTGACAAGGACAGTAGATTCAAGCAGCAGAGTGTGCCATCAGTACCCACTGCCCGTTTCACTGAACCCCAACCTCCTCCTCTCTCTGAAGACTGACTCAAACTCAGCCTTAATACACTGACAACTTTAAAACACCACATGGAATAATACGTTCAAATGCTCCCCCTAGTGGAGAATTGAAGAACTTTTATTCAATTTTAACTCCCTATTTTAACACACTGGGGGTTCGGGTTTTTTGTTTTGTTTTGTTTTTCTCAGACTTGCTGGAAAACTGGAATCTTATCCTCAAAACCTCACTGTCAAGTTCTGAAGAAAGCCTCACATTAATAGATACGTGGATTTGCAGACACTTAAAAAAACCCCAAACCTGTCATTCATTAGCTGAAATGCCAGACTCTTTCTTCTTCACCTATTTATTACAGGTGTATGTTTATGATATGTTTACAAAAGTCATTACTGACACATCCTCAGTACGTGGAATATCAGACTGTGTGTAATTGCTGTCAGTGCTGCATGTAGACCCTGCATTTAAATGCTACACTGATTTCACACTTGTTGTGTTGTATTTATTTCTAAAATAATAAAAAATCTTTTTAATATTGAAAAAGAAAAATTATTTTAACTTCAAATTCTAAACCAGAAGGTAGGAGCAAGAAAACTCACAGGAGTCAAAGGGCTGGAAGCCTCTATATTTTGCAGAGGCAACAACCTTAAGATGTATTCATTGCTCTGTTTTGTATGCATTATGTTGCATTCATCACCAAAATTCCTGTTATTGAACCACTTGTGGACAGTGTTGGGATTCCAATGAGATGGCAGCATTAGCAAGAAAATTATGAACTTCTGAAGTCCATAATCCCCTGACAAGTCACTGCTTATTGCACAAAACATGGAACACGTGACTGAGCTCTCCTCAGGGCAGGGCGGGAAGGAGCATGAAGTTATGTTGCATCTTTCTAGCTGCTGAGGCTTACGAGTCTGCAGTACATCATGCCTGGTCACTACCCACCCCCACCACACTGCTGAAAAGCGAGTAAAAGAAACCAACCCATAAGTCCTCATACAAGTGGCACCCAATGTGCTCAAAGCCTCAGGAGTCCTCACAGCAAGAAGTTCCTATCACTATACAGCAGCTGTGAAATTCACTAGATAGCAGAATTCTTCCCCGAATTCCAGCTGAACTTTCCAATCCATGTCCCATGAATTCCTGGCTAACGGGGAATCATCGTCTGGAAAAAAACAAATAAGTTTGCCCTTGAACAGGCCTACCATGCAAGGTTCACAAGGTGCTTTAGGGTTCCCAACACACCCATGCACCCTGCAGGGACGGTAATGTTATTAACCCTATTTCACAGTGGGGGAAGCTGAGAGACAGTTCATGTCACCCTCTGCCCCATCCTCAGCATGTGGGACTCACTGGAAGGGGGACCAGAAATGCCCCAGTAAATGGATTCTAACCTAGCTGGTTGTGGATGTGCTGAAAGCAGGATTTCCAGTGGAAGAGGGTGGGGAGCACAGCATATCCTGTAATTCTCCTCACTTGAAAGGAAGGAAATAAAGAGCAGTCTCCTGTGCATCAGACCTTACCTCTCTACGGACAACTGAGAGTCACAGGATTTGTGTCCAAGCTACCCAAGTGACCTCTGCTCTCTGCTCCATCAAGGGCAGTTGCTCAGACCACCCAGTTTGCCCCATCTCTGTGCCCAGGGTCCATGCGGGCCAGCCCTTCTCAGCTCAGGGACCACCTCCACCATGCAGGTGACTCCTTCGTTATGTCTTCTAGGGGGGATTCCCTCCTTCCTTCCGCCCATGTTCTGAGTTGAGGATCTCCCTGAAATAATCTGGGCCTGGTGGTTCACATATTTGCACACACTCCCTCCAACACTCCTGCGACCAGTTGGGAAATCAGTCTACGTACACTTTCTGAATTCCAGTTTGATTTTATTAATTCTCTGTATCCTTCCTTATGTCTTAGGACTTCACTAAGTTCTTGTCATGCTCCTTGTGCTAAGGAGGCAGAGCAGTGGCACCCTGGTTTGGGTGAGTGGACGACTGACATTCGGCCTAGATCTAACAGGGCAATACAATGACTATGCAAAAGAAGATGGCCAAAACAAGAGAACCAGTTCTGTCCAGCTGGGCTGGTAACTAAGCAACAGCTAGTCTGTTTGTCAGGTGATCAAAGGGTGGTCATCTGGGGGAGAAGCCATGTACAGGAGGGGTATCCTGGACATCCTAGAGGGCTCTGATTGAATCCCAAAGGATGCTCAGGAGTGGTAAGGAAACTGAGGCAGGGGAGGGCATGCGGGAGCAACTTGGCATAGCTTGCGTGCTGTCTAAAGAAAAGGGTAACTGTGCTGGAAACCTCTGCAAAGCCTGCATGTCCTGTGCTTCAATTATCACATGTCCCTGAAGAGAGGAACAGTAACCCAGGGCACCCACAAGGCTGGAGCTCTGCAACAGGGTGAGTTTAAGTTACTGGTGTGTCTTAGAGGATCTGCACTGGTCCTGGGGCCTAGGGCAGCTGGACTGTGAGGTCCCACTTCCGTGAAGGGGTAACAAAGAGTCAGTGCCCTGGGGAGCGCTAGTGGGACCAGAGAGACAGCACTGGAACGTGGAACCTACCCAGGCCAAAGGAAGACCAAGAGCACACAGCTCTCACGGGTGGGTCCCAAGCATAGCAGCTTGGCGAGCGTCCAGCCAGGACACAGGCACTTCGTAACAGTCCCAAACACACTGACACACCGTAGGTTTGCTCAGCGTGGCAGAGAACACTCAGAGGTCCAAGTTATCCCATCCCAAACCAACACGGGTGCTGCCTAGAGAGCTCTGCCGCCGACACCAAAGTGAATATGAACAGGGCTTCAGGGATTTCAGCACTGACATGTGGTAAATGTGCATTGACCTTCATGAATAACAACTCTGAGCCCCTCGCTCCACAGAACCCAACAGCAGCAGGTGCCCAGATGCTACCCGATGCAGGGCCGTCTTTCCAGCCTACCGCGAGCCCGAGATACCGCAGACTGCAGACACAGGGTATGGCTACACTTGGAAATGTGCAGCGCTGGGAGTTACAGCTGTGGTTCTACAGCTGCGTAGGAACAGCGCTGCAGTGTGGCCACACTGACAGCTACCAGCACTGCAGTGTGGCCACATTTGCAGCATTTGCAGCGCTGTTGGGAGTGGTGCATTGTGGGCAGCTATCCCAGCGTTCAAGTGGCTGCAACGTGCTTTTCAAAAGAGGGGGGTGGGGTGGAGTGTGACAGGGAGCGTCGGGGAGACAGAGAGAGCGGATTTTTGGAGCAGACACTGTGAGCTCCCTGCCTTGCAAATTCTGGCCATTTCCCCCACCCCTCTCTCAATCACTCTTAAATGTAAAAAGGCTTCAGATCAGATAAGCAGCTTCTCCAACGGACTCCCTCCCCCCCGCCGTGCTGTTTGTCTCCTCAAGCAAACAGCTGTGAACATTCCAAAGCCTCAGCTCGGCTCACTCACTGGAGCAAAGAGCAGCTATGTTTGGTAGCTCTGGGGAGTACCTTCTGGTTTGTTGTAGACAGGAATTCTGGGATACCTCTTAATACCCTGGAGGCCAATAACAGCGCTGGTGAGTGTCCACACCTGATGAGCAGCGCTGCATCACCAGCGCTGGATTTGCTACACCCGTAGCAGACCAAGAACACAGCCAGGGAGTTGCAGCGCTGGCTGAGCTTTCTAAGTGTGGACACCGAGTAAGTTGCAGCGCTGTAACCCCCTCACCAGCGCTGCAACTTGCAAGTGTAGCCAAGCCCACAGTTAGCACAGTATAGATACGTGGTCCACACAGATTACTGTCCCTCCACCCAGCGCTCTCCCCCGTGATCAGAGCAGCCAGCTTAATGCGATGGTACAGCCATTGAGACTACAGGTCCCAGCATGCACTACTCCATCTTTATGCGAGAGGACTGCTGGGTCGCATGCTGTGGGCTCCATGAGCCCACCTCCCTTGTGGTAGTGGGACTGGGGTTCATGGGGCAGCTCCAGCTGCCCCACAGGCCTCACTTTAGCCACTGCTACCCAGAGGGGATATTGCCAATGTGGGTGGCTCCCTTCAGCCTCCTTGCAAGGCTGAGCTGGGCCCTGAACAGACATGCTGCTTCCCATCCTGCTCCAAGCCTGGCACCTATGCTCATGCTTCCCTGTGCATGTCACTGAGGCAGAACTACGGAAAAGGGAGATTTCTCCCAGGGCAAGATGGGTTTCAAGTGTATGAAAAAAGCAACATCCCAGCAGAGGCTCTCAGAGGAGGTGGTGGTTGCCTTGGAGACCATCATCTCCACAGCTCTCCGACTTAACCCCTTAGTTGCTGGAGTCCAGACAAGCAGTGGCCTCCCATCAAAACATTGCATTGCAGCAAAAACCCTGCAAACTGAACCCCGCCATCTATTTCAAACAGCACGGATATCACTGGGACAGCAACATGCTGTAAGCTTGCAGCAAGGTTTAACCATGCACTAGCCAGGGGGATGGCTCAGGGGACTACACATTAGCCCTGAAATAACTAGTTCCAAAAGGGTGGATTTGAACCTTTAGACCTCTGAGGTACAGAAACTGAGCACCTTGCGGTTACCAGGCGGATGTTCGGACAAGACCTCGATAATGAGGCGCATGGAGCTTCCTGTGAGAGTTCCTCATTAAGCATAATTGCTGCCCCCCACCCCCCACTGTGCAAGCCCACTGTTTGTCTGACTGATGCCTTCCACCTCAGATGTGGCTGCAATTCATTGGTGTTCTCAACACAGGGCTTGTAAAGCTTTTTTGGGATCGTGGGGGGGATGAGAGACTTAACATGATATTAAGACTGGGCAGGGACCAGATACTCGGGGGGTTTTATTAGAAAGCACATCACAGTTAAACGCTGTCCAGCCAGCCACCACCTGCACTCCCGCAAGATCAACCTGAGCTGGATTCACCTCCTGGGTATTTATAGGAAAACAAGAGGCCAAGAAGCTCACCTTTTTGCAGTCCTGACAGAAGACCGATGTGGTCCCCAGCAGCCCCAACAGCTCGCCACAGAGTAAGCACTGAGACAGCCCATTCCCCATCACGTTCTTCCGCATGTTTTCCAGCCGCTCCACCAGGCGCCTATAGGGGAGCAGAGATTAGAGGAGATTCCTTTGGAATTACTGCAGTGGGGCAGACTCTGCGGGGAGGAGTATGGGCTAGTGGTTAGATCTAGACACCTGGGTTCTGTTCCTGGCCCACCTCCCCTCTTCGTGCGGCTTTGAGCAAATCACTTAATCCCCATGACTGAGTTTACCCATCTGCAAAATGGGAATAACAACGCCCAGCTTACACAATATAATCAGCCTGGGGACAGCCATGTTGTATCCCTGGCTCGGCCAGTGAGTGCAGAGCAAGAAGTTATGTTCACAGTGCATGCAGGGGATGTTGCAGCATTCTAATGAAGGGTGACTAATGGGACAGCATCACATGGGTTGTAGGGTCTTCAGCTTGCAGCACGAAGCAAAGGCTTCCTGCCTTTGGGACCCAGATGGGCTTTAAATGCATATGTCAGAAAGCAGGGCTCCTACAAGAAAACAACCCAGCCCAAAATGAAGGGCACAGAGGGAGCTGGGTTATCCCCACCGGCAACAGCTTAGGTTCTAGGACATTGCCATGGGCAGCCAGTGCAGGGGTGCGAGCTCTGGAGATACCACCCTATGCCTGACTCCGAGCTGGGAAGCCCAAACTCTGAGGCCACAGAATCCCAAGTGGGATGGGGAACACCCACGAGCCTTCGCATTAAGAAATAGGCTCCTTTCCATGCAAAAAAGCAGAAGTCTGCATGTGAGGCTTCCACAGCAGCTGGAGTGGGAATGCAGGGGCTGCCAATTAACTACAGAATGTGGATGGCGTACAGAGCTAGGAGTATGGCTCCAGCTCACCAGCAGTGCTTCTATTTCTACAGGGAGCAAAACAACAGTAACAGAGTTTATCAAGAGCAGAAAGCAGCAGCCATGCATGTGGGTGCGCTACGCGAGAAAAGGCAAGGCCATTTTTCACCCACTGACGTTCTCATTAGGACCAGAGCCTGTCATAAACAGATAGCTAAGGGTTAATGTTTCTTTTACCTGTAAAGGGTTAACGAAGGGAACCAAACACCTGACCAGAGGACCAATCAGGAAACAAAATTTTTCAAATCTCAAAGGGGGGGAAGTTTTGGGTGTGTGTTCTTTGTCTCGTTCTGTTGCTCTCTAGTCTCTGAGGTGATCTCTCTATCTCCAGGCTTTCTAATCTTCTGTTTCCAAGTGTAAATACAGAGGTAGAAGACAATAGGCTTATATTGTTTTTTTTTTGTATTGTGTGTGTGTAGTTTGCTGAATTGTTAATTGTATTTCTTTGGACAAGCTGTTATATTTTGTTTATCTTTAAAGCCAATAGACCCTGTATATTGTCACGCTTGATACAGGTCTTAGTTCTTTCTTTTAATAAGCTTCCTTTTAACACCTGTTGGATTTTTCCTAGGTTGGCTTAAACATTGAGTCTGCAGGCTCACCAGGAATGTGGTGAGGAAGACGACAGGGGGAAGAAGAAAACTCTTTGGTTAGAGTAACAAACTTGCGATTCAGGGACTCTGAGTGAGGGAGAGAAACCTGAATCCTCTGTGTTTGTGTTTCAAGGAATTGAGCAGGGTAATCTCCTAGAGTACCCAGGGCGGAAAATCTGGAGAAGTATAGAGGGAAGTAAGTGGGTTATTCCCCTTGTTGTGGACTCAAGGCATCTGAGTTGGGGTCCCCCGGAAGGTTTGGGGAGACCCAGAGTGAGCTCCAGACCCTGGAATTTCTGGCTGGTGGCAGTGCTATCAGATCTAAGCTGGTAATTAAGCTTGGAGGTTTCATGCAGGCACCCACATTTTGGACGCTAAGGTTCAGAATTGGGACTTATGCTATATGACAGAGCCCCATAAAGCAAGCCAGGCACCGATGGGAAAGCAAGGTTTGTTTGGAAGGGGTGCAGACCCTATAGTGAGGAGGTTGGGCCAGACGGCAGAGCCATAAGGAGCCATCGCTGCTGATTCTGTGACCCGTGGCCCCACATAACAGAACTTCAGCAAAGGCTTTAACAAGCCAGAAGCTGATGCTTAGAGGGGCCTAGGGCTTTCCACCCTTAGCTCACCAGCCAAGAGGGAGCGGTTACCACCTGATGCTTGTGTAGTAGCTTTCACACATGAATGGTCTTACAACACACTGACACAAAACACCAATGTGGCTGGCGCTAAATAGCACCCTCCCCGAGGTCCAGGCAAGTCAGTTTCCAGGGAAAGGTTTTGGTGTGTCAGGGGAATTTTGCAAAAGCTGTGCCTGATCCAGGGGTCTTTCTTTCTCCTCGTCCTTTAATAATGAGCTCCCAGTGGCTTCCCCCAGGCGACTTGCCTGCTTTGATACAGTCTGGCGCAGTGTTAACACTGTCCCACCTGCCAGGCCAGTCTTTCAACGCAGCCAAAAGTCAAACGAAACATGGCGTGGGGAAGGTACCGACGGACGAGAATGGTGCCAGTCAGGTAATGACTCCAGCTAACAAACCCTTCCCATGGAGCCAGCCAGCCAGAACACTCCATGCTCACTGCTCCGAGCAAACAACCCCAGAGAATTACTGGGCAGGCAGAGACGGTCACCTGGGAGTTCTGCCCAACCCCAATCCTGGGCAGCTGTGCAGCTCTGTCGGGTTCCTAAGGCCTTGGTCAGAGCCACGGTGTGGCTACCGTAGGCGGGCCAAGCTCACCCCCCAGCTACATGAGCTGTTGCCCCAGTGGCTGTAGTCAGAGCAAACCCCTGGTCTAGACAATATCCAAGCATGGGAGTGAAAAGGAAGAGAGCTCCTGTCCTGCCTTTTGCCCAGCCCAAACCAGGACTAGATAGACTGGGTGTGGGAGACACTAACCGACGTGATGCTCAGCCTGTGTGGTGACTGGAGCACAGCGGGACCAGAGAGCCACTTTCCTAGGATGGATCCTATGCCCATAAACAGCAAGTCCCTAGCTGGGAGGGGTGACCGTACCCGATTCGCTGCTGCTCAACAAGGTCCAGCTTCTCCGCCCTGCGGATGACCTCCAGGATGACCTCCAGCTCCTTCGGGTTCAGCCCCTGCGTTTTCCTCTGCTTGTCAGTCTGGTTTGTGTGCACCGACCAGCCAGTCTGGAGCCTGCGGGGTGGGCAGTGTCACACTGAAGGCTGGAACAGCACAGAAATCCTCTGCCACGCCCCAGGTCCTGAGCTTCGGAGCCTAGAAAATCACGGCCATCGACTTGCCTGCAGAGATGCCGGGTCCCAAGCAGGAATCTATCGACATGACTGTTTCATGTCCCACACTTCACCTTCCCTGCAGGGCTGAGAACCGATTTCCTGCCACTGACCTAACTCCTCCCATTCTTGGATGCCCCTTCTTTTGAGCAGGCCTAGTTTTCATTTTACACTTGGGTGTCATTACCCCAAGTGGGGTGCCAGCAGGAGAAGGAAGCACTGTCTAGTAGTTAAAGCAGGGGTCCCTCCCCCCCACATACACACTGACAGGCCCCTTTAAGGCATCTCATGCTGGGCACCCAACATTATTAGGTACTTCTGGAACCATAGGCCTGGGAGTTCATCCCCAGCTCAGCCACTGACCTGAGGGATGGCACTGTCCCTCTCTGGGCCTATTTCTCCTATCTGTCAAATGGTTTAATTCTCCTACCCCTCACAGGTTTACAGGCCTAACTCACTAGCATTAGTAAAGGGTTCTGAGACCACTAAATGATCTTGGATATGCTCGAGCAGCACAGAGCAGCACCATGACAACATGCGGCTCAGTGCCAGATAGCTGAGCCTAAGGGGAGCTCCACAGCAGTGACTGCAGGAGGCTGTTTTATGGCCACAGTCCTGACCAGCTGGGCGCTGTTAGCTTTTAAGCCGTTTTAAGCTGACCCAGGAGGTTCAGCTGGGAGCAGCACTGGGGGCAACAGGGCACAGGCTGCTGCCAGAGGAAAGCAGCTAGAACAAATACAATTCAAGCCACTGACTTATCCCAGTCCTGTCCCCACCAGCAATCTGACTTGAGGGAGAAAACAAGACCAAATGACATGTGCCTCCAAACAAAAGAGCAGGTGCCAACTGGGGGAGGCCATGAATTATAGATGGGGCGCTGCTAGGACTGGCTTTTGCATTCAGCAACTTTGCTTATTAAATATAGGGTTGGTCGTGGGAACTCAAAGGAGAGTGGAGGTTGCAAGCTATTGCACAAAAAGGAAACTCCAACAGCATCCGAGCACAGGGCTGTGCTTCAAGAGGCATCCCAGCAACGATTCCTGTGGCTGTCCTCAGGGAAGCCAAATGACATAGTTGGCCTTCAGCAAGGCAGCTGCACTGTGACTATAACACCTGAAGCAGTGCAGCAGCTTTGAGAAAAACCCTGCGCTGCGGGTCCTGGCAGATTTCACAAGCTAAGCAGGGTCAGGTCAGGTGATTACTTGGATGGGAGACAGGCTGGGGTAGATAGGTACTGCTCTCAGTGGGGCAGGCAAGCCACTAGCTGGTGCCCCCTGACTCAGTAACAAACCAAGGCCCGGGCCTGGTGCTACAGGCTGTCTTATGGGGCAGATGTACAACTTCTAGTGGTCGTTAACGGACCTTGGCACACTTCACCAGAGTAGGGGTCAATCCAGGCCGTTATATTCTGTTTAAACAACCTGGCAGAGTCAGTGGGGTACAGCCTTCTTCAGGTTATCCACTGGAGTGCATGTTACCTCTTAAGCAGCTGCCACATTTCACCCAAGGGGTGGCTGCACTGCAGTGACGCACTGATCACTGCACAGCTTGTGTATCAGTTTCAGGTTTTAGAGCACGTTCAGTCCCTTCAGGCAGGGAGGAGCGATAGCAGTGATGCGGGATGTTATTACGCGCCTGTGGCAAACTCAGGACAATTAGCTACCAGGAGAGGGGTAGTAATTAGTCCCAGGGGGGTTAAAAGGCCTCTCCCTATACAGGGAGGGAAGATAGACATGGAGAAATAAGGTTCAGCTGGAACCGGGGTTACCAGGGAGCTAATTAGCTTCACCTGGCCCCAATTGCTGGGGACCTTTTTAAACTCTCCCTGGCTGGGAAGCGGGAGGGGGAGAGAGAAGTGGAGTAGTTGCCAGTGAGTAGGTGCAGCAGGACTCTGAAACTCTTCCTGCAAGACAGATAGCACTCTCCCCAGAAGGAGAGAAAAACGGAGCAAGGGACTGACTGAGAAAGGATCAGCCAGGCCCTGCGTGACCAGGAAGGACTTTTGCTTTGCCCAAGCCTGTGGCTCCAAGGTAACAAGGGACTGAGCCAGCAGAGGAGAAGCAGGTACTTTGCCACAGCGCCCTCCCCAGCACAGGAGAAAAGCCATCAACTCCAAGGAAGCTCAGGTCTCATGGGCAGCAGGAGACACCTCTCCTCTCCCACTCCTGCCCGAGCCCCACGCCGGGTCTGAAAACCAGCCACAGATGTGGGTGTGGAGAGACCCAACTCTCCCCTAGTCTCTAGATCAGGCAAAGAGACAGGGCATGACCCTTTCACAAGCAGGACAGGCTGGGAACCCTCTCCAGGGTCTGGAATGAGAGCTAGGGCTTTGGTTCTGATTTGTGGGCAGCCCAAGTAACTAACTAGGTTTTGATCCACCCCATTAGCTACCTGGCTGCTAGTGTGTCAGTGGGCAGCAGTTGTTCAGAATGGAAGTGTCCGATGTCCACTGAATGGCTCTGGTTTTCATGTGCTAATCCCACACTCAGACTTGCACGGGAAGAACACAAGACGGTTCCAGTTTGTGTGTGGGCTAGCCATGGGCAGGGGGCAAGTCAGTCTGGTGAAGGAAAAACCTCGCAGGCCTGGCAAGGGAAGCCAGTTTGGAGGGCTGGATTGTGGGGGGTTTCCATTGAGTTCCTCTCGCATGGCCAATAACAAACTGGGTTTTGGCCTATCTTGCACTATAGTATCTGAGTGCCTTGAATGTATGGATCCTTACAACACTCCTCTCGCTGGCCTCAGAATAGACAGGAAGCTTGTGAGACAGCCAGAAATTGAACCCAAGCCCCAGACCAGTGCTCTAACCACTGGGAAATCCTTCCTCACAGGCAACTAGCACCACCTCTTCTGCCCCAGACCCACAGCCTGAGAATCAGCCTGGAGGGCAACAGTAAACGCTGTAAGAGATCACACTCTGTGGCCCCTGCTGTTAACAGAGAGTATGTCTACACTACCCGCCAGACTGGCGGGTAGCGATCAGTTTATCGAGGATCAATATACCACGTCTCATCTAGATGCAATGCATCGATCCCCGAACGCGCTCCTGTCGACTCCAGAACTCCACCAGTGCGAGCGGCGGTAGTGGAGTCGACAGGGGGAGCCGCGGCCGTTGATCCCGCGCTGTGACGACGGGTGGAAAGTCAAAATAAGATACTTCAACTTCAGCTACGCTATTCACGTAGCTGAAGTTGCGTATCTTACATCGACCCCGCCCCCTAGTGTAGACCAGGCCAGAGAGAGAGGGCAAACAGAAGAAAGCACTCACTTGGCTCTCAGTGCCAGCTGCCGGTCATTGGGACACACCCACTGATCGCTGCCATTACCAAAGATAGTATCAGCCATAGCAGGAGACTGGAGAGAAGGCCAGAGGAATCACACCTGTAAGAAAAGGAAACAGCACCAAACACTAAGTCAGTCATTGACCAACACCTGCCTAGAGTGAGCACAGCCACCAGCCCAGGGCTCTCTCAAAGCCCAGCTCATGCGCTGCTCTTTGCAGCAGCCGGCAGACCATGGGAGCCGAGCTCCAGCATTCAGATCCAAGGGCGGAGCTTGGCTCGTGGTCTGAACGCATCAGAGCTAACCGAGGGCAGCGCTCATGTACCTTTGCACAGCAAGACTCAAGGTCTCGGGAGAAACACACTCTTCAGAGCAGTCCATTGGAGAGCTGGGCCCCAGAGCTGGGAATGGGCAGGCCTGGGGGGCTATTGCTCTCCCCTGCCATGCAGGAGACATGCGTTCCGTTCTTGTGCCCAGCCTCTTAAAGGGCCGGTGACAGATTCTGCACAACTGTAGGTTCCATTTTGATGGTCCTAAAAGCATGATGCCAGGAAAACCATCTAGGCCAAACTTTCCTGCCACCCTGATCTGTACTGCAAGAATCGTGGCCTCTTTGTCCTTTCACAAAATGAACCTTGGCTGCTGCTCAAAACACCATGTGATTGCTTTAGACACATCCCCTGTACATGCCAGACCATCTCTGTGTACCCATTACAGCTTTCCAATGGAACAGCCAGCAATGAACTGCAGATCAGTCCATAATCAAGGATCTCGGTTTAATTCCAGACCAATGCACCCACACAGAGACAATACTAGTTACATCTAGTTTCTATCTGCTGCTCCAGGGGAGGAAATTACTTGTTTTCAGCAGCTGCTATAGGCCTGTAGATGTTCTGGGCAAAAAAACAATTGAGGCTTTAAGTTGATCTACACAAGGAAATGTATTTAATCAAGATGGCAGGTTGGCTAACAGGTGAACATGTTGCACTAAACAGCTTTCTCTAGCTGTAATTTACTTGCTTTTACCTACAGTTCTCCTCAGAAGCCTGTGCTTTGCAGACATTGAGGATTTTATACACAGGGGCTTGCTTATCACATTCCAAAACCTTGTTGCTTCGGCCCAGGGCAACATACAGACAAACTCTTTCATAAGAAGTGATTTAAGCTTGAACTGGTTTTCTAATACTTCAGAAACACCAGGGTAATCAATGAGAGAGGAGGAAATGTGAACAGCTGCTGGCTCTACATCCTTCCTGGCGTGATCTATATAATTTTGATTCCAGCAGGGACAAGAAAGAAAAACATTGAAAGACTCTTGATCAAAGTACATTGTCTACAGTCAATAAAAGCTCCCAAGTCTTTTCACCAAGCTTGTCTCTCATCCAAGTGCTCTCAGGCAGATGGCACGAGGCATTCCCCAAACACAGTTTCAGAGTGAGGATGTGTAACTATTGGTCTCCTGGATCCCCAACAAAATGCTGTAAAAGTGCCAGTAGGTTTCTGCAGTTCCTGCTGAGGCTAAAACCACTTGGCACTTAAGAGTTATGGGTCCATTTATTTTTTAATTTACAAAACATGCCTGATGCATGCGCTCCCTGAGCTACTGGCTTCATTTAATGCACTGGATTTTATAAACAGTGTTCAAACAAAATAAACCCACTTTCTGACTCCCTCTGGTTCCTTCCCACTTTGCACTACACCTTCAATGCAATACACTCCAGCTCTATCACACCAGCAGAATCAAGGGGTTTCCACTGAGAATGCGTGTGCAGAAGTTTGCATCTGGGGACGGTTAGCTTGATCCCAGCTGCTGCAGGGAAATACAGGGTGATGTGTTATTTGGACAGTATATAGTGAACATACTGTGGCACTTCCCATTAAGCGGGCTCAAAGCTCTGTGCAAATACTAGTTAGGCTTCACAACTCCCCCCACCTGGTGAAGTAGGTGAATATCATCACCCCATTTTACTGACACATAAGCTGAGGTAGAGAGGAACTGATCGATCAGGAATCCACGTTCTCACTGGGAACATGGCCTCTGGGAAGAGTGTTTGCAATCATTTGCCATACACTTCTAAACCCTGAAGGGGTTTTAAAGTGAGATATAAATCTTAGGGTGAGTGCATTCTGGGGTGTGATCACTGGAAGAACTGCACAGGTGTGGAATCTGCTCAAAGACCAAGCATGCCGCAGAGTGCACAGCACTCTGGAAGACAAGATCTTCATTGCTATGCGTATCAACAGCTGAGGTTGAACTGCAAAGCAGTAGTATCTGCTTGATAGCAGCAAGTTCTGGGTTCAGCATTTATGCTCAGCTTTGGATGCCAGTGACTGACTGGGAATTCACCATCACATCCCAGTAGGGCTGGCAGAAAAGCCACTGACTGCTCTAAGTGCTAAACCAAAGTAAACACAACGTGTGCCTAGCAATACTCCATGCAGAGCACAGCTGAAGGCACCACACACCAGGGAAGCGTGGAGGCTACATGTGGGAACTTTCACTAGAGATTGTGGAATGTCCATTGCTTAAGTGGGGAGACAATATTTCCCTCTGTGTTGGGATCAACCCGCTTCTCACACCTAACCTAGACAGGCCCTGTATGAGAGGGATGGACAGATGGACATCTAGGCCTATAGAGAAGCCAAAGTAGTCTGCAGGGTCAGCATTTTCAGAGGTGGGCACAGAGGTTACATCTACTCTCAGCACCTGGGAAGACCCCCAATGATGCACGCAAGCAGGGAAGTCCTGCTCATTTCCATCAGCCAACACCTCCAGCTTTCAGGTTTATTGTCCCTGGTTCAGCAGCTGGGAGGATGTTCTTTTCCTCCTACAGAGCAATGCCACATGAGAGGCAGCATAATGGCTGCAGAAAGACAGGAAGAAGCACGGAGTCACACTTGCTCACCCTAACTAAATAATTCATGGGGTGACTCAGAACAAGCTCAGTACGCTGTACATCACCCTCTAGAATGGCATGGGAAAGAGAGATCCCAAAGGTAACGAGCTGGAGCAATGTCAGGTGTTTCATGTCATTACCGCATCATCACTCGTCTCATAGTTCGTTTCACTCAGCCAGGAACATATGCCCACCCTATGTTCAAAACATGTCTAAGCAAGAAGCTGTGACCCATCTCTATCTCCATTCCCCAACACATGGTCTCCAGCAGGATAGTCAAACTTGCCTATCCCCAGCTAGAAGCTGGCAAGGAAGGACCAGGGCTACGAGAACCAAGCCAGTTTGGCTATAGTAAAAATCCACCCAAATCACCAAGTGGTGGAGAGAGATCTCAAGTAAGTGCCCACATCCAGTAGACATTTTCCTCTTTGTATCAATTGTAGAATTCCTACTCTAGGTAAGTAATGGGACAAAGAACAACTTATGCTGCACACTGAAGAACTGCAAGGACCCTTGTGGATTACTTTAAAGCTCTGAGGTCTGAGCAGCCTAGAAAATAGCAGCTTTGCACCCAGGCTGCCTGTACAACCTGGGCAGGGCTCAAGGAGCATCAAGTCACTTTCGCTCTGCAATAATGCCACAGGCATCTAAACAGACGGCAACTCAGGAGTCAGATTCACTCCAGTTGAACTCATGTGCGTGCAAGTTAACATTTTATTGCCTAGATTAATACAGGACATGGCGCAAACCACATGACCTTCAATAAGATACAAAATGTGGTAGCACTTCAAGCAATTGCTAGCTGTATTACAGGTTGCTTCCCCTTTGGGGAATAATTGCATTAACAAGCAATCACATGGCTAACACACCAGTTACCTCAGCTACACTGGGATGAGAACTGAAAAGCACACTGGGAGTTTTACCACTGACTGCAATGGGGCCAAGATTCACCCGCTGTGTGCTAGTCTCCCCAACCACAAATTGTATGTGTCGTAAGATTCCCAGTTGTACCTGGCAATAAAAATGTTACAGGTCTCCACTTCAAAAACCCAACCCTTCAATAAACATCTTCCATCTTAAGATTTGGCCTGAAGTTTTGATTTTATAAAAACTAAGAAGACCCCACTGATGCTAGTAATTTTTACCGTGACGTTTTCTTTTAATCCAGTTCGTTTTGAACAAAAATGCCCCAGAGGATTTGCAATGCTAGGATTGCAGCCCTGCCAAGCAGACAGACACAATGTCTACAAAGAAAAAGCAAACAGACATCGATGGTTTCCACTGTCGTGAGATGCAAAAATTAAACCATCAGCATAAACAGTGCCAAGAATATTGGTTCCACAAAACTCTCCCCATGTTAATGATCTAAGACGATATTAACCGCTCCCGACCAAGGGAAATCATCTTATTTACATTGTCTGATGTTTGGTGCCATAGCATCTGTCAACAGAACTTCTATTGCCCCTGTCCTGTACCAGCATGACCATACCAGCGGCCCTGCTGTTCAGTTACAATAAGACCGTACGCAGATCATGTGTCGCCACCATCACAGGCTGCGAAGGTCTCCACTTCATCGCACTTCTGGAGGCCTCTTTGCAGCTAAGCAACCTTGTGCCACTTCAGCCAAAAGCACAGAGGGACCGAATAGCAGAAAAAGCTTTGGCAGACGTCAGGTCTCTCCAGCAAACCATAAGCACTAATATTAAGCATATAGATTCACACGTATCAATATTTACCTGCCCTGGTGGCGACATTTCCTAGCATTAAAACTGTACCTGCTGGGCAGAGATAACCTGGCTATTTAAATGTGTGAATGATGGGCAAATACTCATCTGACATTTGTTAATACCAAACAAGACACGTCACTGACAAAAAGTGCAGTAAACCCAAGAAAACACAAGTTCCCGTCTCCATAAATAGCGCACTTACCCCAACACGCTGCTGTTCAGTTGGCTGAGCCTACGCTCACTTTCTGCTGTTGACACACACAGCTTGCTGTTTCCATGCAAGGCACAAATGCGCAACAAGCAGCATGGCCTTGGCCCTTTTCCACAGGAAAGCACACAGCTCGAGCAAACAGATCGCTCCCCTGCACTGAGCACACCAGTGCAGCACTGGCTGAGTATTTCATGCACTTCACAGCACTCCCACCTCGAGGCACAGGAATACCAGCCACGCAACAGAACAGTTATTTTGTTCCAAACTCTCCTTGAGCTCTGTGAACCTAAACAATAAGGACTCAAGTCCACCAATGGATTCTCTCCTCCTTGCCTCCCTGACTCCTGGCCAGAGCTGAGCTAGGACTTGTTACCCAGCAGCAGAAGTATAGGAACAACAAGGGATGAAAAGAATGGATTTTTGCTGGTGCCAGAGAAAGGACGTGAGTGGGGCAGCAGGCTGAAGGCTATAACGACACAGCATAACACTCATCAGCTGCATCTGATCCCACGGCATAGCTAGCAGTGGGAAAGATACCGTGATAATTATTCAGCTGTGAGATTGGACCTCAGGAAATTCAACCAGGAAGGGAAGACAGAGAAATGCTGTGCAATTTTACTCATTACATTACACTAATCAAAAAGACGACCCAGTTAAAAAAAAAAAAGATGATATTTACTAGATGAAATCCTGGTATCTGAGATGACAGGACAAAGATGAGCACTCTAATCTTAAAGTTCAGATCACTGGGCACTTTCCCCAATGGTCAGCTTACCCTGTTTGTCTTGTAACACTTGCTTTCTTTTACAGCTCTTAATGAGCTTGGAAGGCTGGGTGAGCAGGGTCCTGTATAGTTTTGATATTTGGCCTGCTCATGCAAAGGGGGAAGTCAAACCTTTTACACACCAAGAATCCCTGGGGTGGGGAAGCAAACAGAAGCTGCAATTTTAAATCAGGGTTATAGAGCCTCTGGCTTTGAAGAGTGAGACATTTTCCAAGATTAGGACACTTCTTTAAAGGATTACATACATCCAGAGGTATCGCGCACATGCTCTCTCTCTCTCTCACACACGCACACTTTAAACAGCTTTCCAGACACACCACATGCACTCCCTATGTTTGTATACACCTGAAAGATAACACAGCCCAGATGTCTGATTCCCACTGGTGTAAATCTGATCAGTTCAAGGTGCTACAGAAACATATAAATATTTTTAGGCTAATATTGAGGGCTTCAGACTGACCCCACACGTGAGATACACGGATTCGGCTCCCATAACCTCAATGTACTGCAAAGCCATCCAAGCCCGGCAGAAATCTAGAATAGTCAAGACTGATTTGCATCTCCTACATTTACCAGAAAATAACACCAATGCCACTTCAACACATCATGGTTGGAATCAGTCTGAGAACCAGGTGTTTTGCCACAATCCCACAGTGATGTTATGAAGGGCATCAAATGCCCTTGTCAGCAGATGCTGCAGCAGATGTTTATTGGATGATGCTATTTTGTATGCACGCTCTGGTCCAAAACAATGCTGTTGAGCCGGAGACAAAACCATTGTCTTATTCTATTCAGATCAAGGGTATCAGTCCCTGGGCCTGATCCATCTGGCCACGGCTGCAGGCGGGGCCCTGAACAGAACTGGTGCCCACATAGCCAAAAGGTGGTAACTAAAGCCAAGAAGCCCTCTCGGACAAGCCAGAGAACTACCCAGGAATTGCTTTGTTGTAGACCACTAGCTCCAAATCTAAACATTCTGGTCCAGATTCAGCAAAGCACTTAGAGCACATGCTTAAGTCTCAATGAAGTCACGTGCTTCACTGAATGATTTGCTCAATCAAGGCCAGCATGCCAGCTTTGATCAGGGACTATGCTGCAGCAACTGAGTCTTCCAAATCCAGCATGAGATTTCTGCAGCTGCCTAGGGGGTTTAGACATAAGTGGGAATGGGGTGTCCAAATTCCCTAGATGGTTTTGAAAACCTCAGCCTGCTTATTTATGCCCATGTGTGAAACTGACTGGTGCAATAAAATTTAAGAATTTAAAGTGAACATTTAAAGTATTGAGGGATAAGAATTAGAAACTAAATCTGAGATTATTCCACTTTGTGATGGCCAATTGATTTCAGACCGGGATTCCTGAAGAAGTCAGTAATGTCATTACTCCTTAAGTGTTTGTCGTACATCCAGGGAAGTCTAAAAGCAACTGCACTCCCACCTTCAGGCCTTGTGCAGACCAAGCAAAGTAACAAGCATGCACATTGTAGCAAAGGGAGAAAACCATCTTAGCTGGTTCCCGTAAAATCCAAACCAGTGTCACTTCCCTTTCTGCATTCACAGGAGTTCTGTGTAAATACACAGACCAGGGCAGCTTGCATCACTGTTGCTTTAACCTACTGAACTTGACTCTGCTGCAGAGGCTAGAGCTGCTCCCTTGCTTCTAAAAGCTGGCCATGTCCTTTTGCAGCTCACATGACAATTGTTCTCAGCAGAAAAATATCCTGTTTTAGAGCCAACCCTTGGGCTGTGACAGGTTTAAAGGCACAGCGCTGGCGTCCAGCGGATTAGTGGAGTTCATCCACATTTCCCC
Organism: Chelonoidis abingdonii; assembly: GCF_003597395.2. NCBI lineage: Eukaryota > Metazoa > Chordata > Testudines > Testudinidae > Chelonoidis > Chelonoidis abingdonii. The sequence continues at coordinate 20,312,808 of NC_133788.1, forward strand.
TATGCCAGCTGCTGAGTCAACAAGGGAGATGCAGATTGAGGATACACGCAATAGCTGCCCATTGGATCTCACTTCCCAGGCCTTTTATACTCACATTCTGAATAAGAGATCCAAGGGGGCAAGTTTTGTTAGACACAGGGGACCAACTTCACCCCGGTGTAATTCCATTGACTTCACAGAACACCGAGATGCAGTGACCAACTCTTGAGCGCATAAGAGCACAACGCCCTTCAGCCCTGGGATTCAGTCTTTCCTGGTGGGACAGAGAAGCCTGCTTCGCCGGCAGTTGTATTTTCCATTGGGTGGAGAGGCCCAATAGTCCCTTGTCTTTGGAGCTTTAGCTCCTTTAGTGTATTGATGACGACAGGCTGGAATAAAGGAGCATTCGATCAAGGCTTTCCATCAGGACAGATCTGAGCATGACACACCAGCATAAATAAGGAATGTTCTCTCAGCATGACTGATCCAAACACATAGCATCATGCTCTTTTGCTTCTCATTACCCAGAACACTTGTCTGGATCCCCATTGTTCTCTGAACACTGCCTGTGGAGAGAGAAGGAAGAGGGGAGGGGGGAGGAACATCGCTCAGAGGACTCACCAAGACCCAGGACTGGTCTTTAGATGGATTATTCTATACACTAGTTGCAGTGGAATCATTAGTTCTGCTGGTTTTTCACTGGTACCGAGGATCTACTCCTCTCACTGACTTAATCTGGAATTGTGGGTGGCTCAACATCTCTCCCTCTGAGAAATCATATCCACTAAGGACCCCACATGGTTTGACACAGCTATTTCCAGCAGTGAATGAGGAGGACACTGTCTGAATTCCTGGGCTTTAAAAATCAGTGCTCAAACAAGGGGGCATGGAGAGAACTTAGTCTGATATCTTGCACGTCCTCAGGGTTGGACGCTGCCATAGAGATGGGATTAGCTCTGGGAAGCTATGAGGTGTTAGATCTGAGTCGTGTCCCAGGTATCTCAGTGCAAAGGGATGTACAACAGAGCCGGCTCGTCAGGAACACGGTCAGATGAGACCACACTGAGAGCCAGAAGAGAACTCATACGTTGTGTAAATGGGACCTGCTCCTTGCATGGTGAAACTTCATTCTCTCTATAGGAAAATTCCCCTTCCTTAAATCTCGTTCCTCTCTGTGAATCTCTCGGAAACACACTATGTATGTATGTTCTAAGCCCTTCTCCACCTACAGAACCACTAGCGAGATGCTTCTCCTTGGTGAGCAGATATGGGCAGTGCAGCTGCCATCAGGATAAGATGCCTAGAGAGCATGACTCAGGCTGGGGGGAGGGAGGGAGGGAGAGAGAGAGAGAGAGAGAGAGAGAGAGAGAGAGAGAGAGAGTGTGTGTGTGTGTGTGTGTGTGTGTGTGTGTGTGTGTGTGTGAAACAGCGCCAGATGAGTCACATGCATCAGTGAGCAAAACAGCACAGTGTGAAAAATCTGTAACTTGGATGAAATCCCTGCAGAACACCCATCAGATGGCAAAGAGCCAAAGCTTCTTTTCAATTAACCAGGCCTCTCAAAGACAGCTCAAAGCAGAGAGGTACAGGAGGCCACGTGAAGACAGCACCCAGCTAAGGCAGTCACTCATGCGATAGACTCAACAGAGTGCTTCAATCAACCTGCACATGCCTCTCCAGAGATGAACCACAGAAGCCTCCATCAGGAACAGGGGAAGGGAGCAGACCTTCGATAGGAATGGATCCTTGGCAACACAAAGACCCTCCCAATGAGTGTCAAGTTGCAAACAAATTTCATGCACCATGGTGAGGTGCTGTGCAGGTGACATGCATCTCTGCAGGAGCAGGCAGAGCCTGGGGAAAGTCTGTGTATGACAAGACAAACCACAGTGCCATGCTGAGCGGCTGGATGTGACATGGCAGAGGGCAGGATCTCACTCAGAAAGGGAGGAAAAGGTTTTTGGTTTTGTAGGTAAACGTAAAACATGCGGCTTGTCAGGAAGCAGGGACCAACTAGAGAAAGGTGGCTGGGGGAGGCTATTAAATGTCTCCTGGGCCCTCTCAATGTATGTCTATTAAGAGAAGTTACCTATGCAGAACCTCAATGGAAAACTAGTAGGAATATCACCCCTGTCTCCCACCCTGTGTCTGTCTTGTTGGTTTCAACTGTAAGCTCTGTGGGGCAGGGGCTGCGTCAGTTAAGAGAGGAGCCGTCTTCAGGGCACAGACCAATCTCTGAGCAATGGGAAGAGACCTGCACAGAGGGCAGATTATCAAATGGTGACAAAACTGGAGTTGCTCTCTAGTGTCACATGGATACAGTATGTTGAGCCGGATGCTGGGCTGCTTACTGCATGAACATATTGACTTAGTATTAGGGGACTATAAGCAAGAAGGAAAGCAATAGCTCAGAATAAGCCATGCCTTGGTAAATACTTCAGGGTTGTTGAGATACTCTGCCCCAGCGATGAGCTCTGCAGACTATAGCTCCTGGATCCAGCCAACTTACCAAATTGGTTTGGTTGTGCATGGCAAAACCCCAAGAGCTGACATGAATAAAGGAATTCTGGCAGCATTCCCACTCTCAAGAGGGAAAGAAGCTGTTTGTGGGGACACGGCTGATCCCCAGGGTCTGGTAGGGCATCTGGAGAAGCCAGGCCTGCCAAGGCTCTCATCAGGGGATGGTGAACCTTTGGGTAAGAGAGATGGGCAGGGGTTTAAAACCCTTTTTCTGTCAATGTTCCACCCCTGCTGTTGAAATAATACATCCCTTGGTTTAAAGAGGCTTCCTGGTCACTGTATCCTCTGATCACAGACTGCCAAAGAAAGCAATGCCAAGTGTTGCATCCAGGCAGACCTGCTGGGTAAGCACAACTGATACACTCCCAGGGCACTGTCCTCAAGGCTTGGTGTAGGACTGGCAAAATGGTGTCATTTCACCCCAGAAGAGGTGAAGGCATGAGGCCTGACACCAGAGGGGGTACACTCAGAGATACCACAATGGATAGTGCAGTCAGCCCTGGAACCATGACACCCACACCTGCCTATTGCGGGGTTCTTGTGCCTTCCTGCAAGCATTTGGGGCTGAACACTGCGAAAGACAGGAGACTGAACCAAACTGGCTTTGGCTTGGATCCAGCCTGGCAAGGACTGTGGCCCAGATCCACAAAGGTATTTAGGTGCCTAACTCCCAATGGTTTCAGTGTGGAATTAGGCACCTAAATATCTTTGAGGACATGGGCCTATGCTACTAGAGAAAAAAGCAGAATCATAAGGCTCAGGAAACAAAGGCGGAGCATGTTGTATTCAAGGGGTTTGGCTTGGAATCTTTCTTTGAGCTAATGATCCTCACTAACACTGCAGCATCTGTTAGAAGCAGGTCCTGTTGCTAGCGGATAGGGTGAATAGGCACAAAAGACTCAGTGCACAGACGCTCTCCACTCCAGGCAACTTGGTCAGTGAACCTCTGGGCGTTAAGCGTCAGCACACACTGGCCTGTTGCTTCTCTTCTGCAATTAGCCTGCAAAATGCAAAGAGGCTGGCCCAGAATACAAAGGGACAGATGGAAGCTCCAAAACTGAGATTTCAGGATACCACTTCAGATGGATTTTGTGATGGATGTGGGGAGAGAGAGAATAGTTCTCTCTGCTCCTGGCAGTGCTGCTAGAGAACACCACCATCTCCCAGTTTAAAATTAATAGCGATCATGTTAAGTAAGCCTTCGAGAGGAATCAGCTTAGTACTTCACTTCTCTGCCATGGGCCTGTTTATTCTACAGAGAGATATTTTTGCCCTCTATTCCTCAAAGCGGGTGATTGGGCCAGGCTTTTCTACAGCATTGCATATGTCCCCCGTTCAGCATAACGCCGCACCTCTGGAGTCACTTACGTGGGTTAGGCACTTGGAGACAGCTCCTGATGTGTTTTCTGATGAACCAACATGATACTTACCAATGAGTGTCAGGAATGCTGGGGGGACACATTGCCACCTTCATACCTCATGCTGCAGGATGCAGCCATAGGCAATGTACAATGATATAGCCTTGGACACTTGTAGTGAACAAATAGCCTGAGCTGGCCTTCAGGGGAAACTAATTCACATGTAGTTTGGCCAACACAGCATGAAATTCTAGCAGGCCAGTTCATACAGAACGGCCATACAAATGAGCTTGCAGGACATCTCTGGCCAGCTTTGATTTGCTAATCAGCTTAGCTAAGCAGTCTCACATCTATAACAAATTTGTGAATTAGTGAGCCAATTCCTAATGTGTTTATTTTTTTTAAAGACACAAGGGGCCAGCCTGAGCCAAGTTCTTGGTCTGCAGGACCTGCCCTGCTAATGCAATTAACAGGCCTCCTGCTCAGTAACCTACCTATGGGGGATGCCCTGCTTCCCTCAGGACCACCAGCTCGGCTCAGGTGCTGTTCTACCCTGGTTTTCCTTTAGCTACTACTCGCTCAAAGATGCTGTGTAATTAGTCTCTGAGGCACACACCAGCACCCATTATCCCAAGGAAACCTTAGCAACAAGAACCAACATTCACTAAGTTGCTATAACAGAGACTAAATGACTAGTAAAGAAAGAAAAGGTTAAACCATGTCCTCGCCTCCTGCACTCTCCCAGCACTGACAGCGTGTACTGCAGACCTGGATCTTCCCTCCTAGCGTCACAGCAGTATTTCCAAATTCGGGGCCTAATCTCAAATTCTTAAAATTGCAAGTGCGCCTGATGACAGTGCACTCTGCCAAAGCTTATCTTTAAGGACGTGCTTAAATTCCAGGCCCCAAGGTGCATAAGTGCCTGGCTGAGCCGGGGTCTAATACAACAGCTTCCACCCCAGGATTTCACTTGAGAAACACACACAATCTCAGTACACCTGCCAGGGAAACAGGCAAGTGTCAATGTCCATATTTTACAAATAAGCCACGTTGGGGTTAAGCAGCTTGCAAGCAGTGGCACGACAAGCTGACAGGAGTTCGGAACAGCCCAACAATAGCAGAAAGTGCCTGCTTAGCTCGCAGGAGAGCCAGGGACATTCAAGCCAATCAAGCAGTCAGATTAGATGAAGTTTCATAATGTCAGAATGCACCATTGTGGGGGGCAGTGGGGCAGGCAGGATTGGTTTAAATGGGCCTCTCTCTCTTCTGTTTGGCCATGCAGCTGGCCTGCATGATGGTAATTACCCACCAACATTAGTCCCCAGCGCTAGGACAAGCCGTTAGGACTGGAAGGACCATCTCCCTAACGTTACACAGGTGCTTTAGGGTTAAGACACACTCACACTCCGTTTTTCAGCCAGCAGAGGTTGAGAGCTGTGCAGTCAGATGCCGGAGCAATGAACCTCCATAGAAGTCTCACCCAGTTTGAGTCAATCCCATTGGAAAACCACTGTCAAATTAAACTCCTCAAAGCCTCTCCCATGATGACGACTTGATTTAAGAAGCCCCAATTAAGGTTTTTCTTTCATTCACTTGAAAACCTTCCCGTTATAAACTGAGTCTCTGTGCCCCCTCCCTGCACTGACGGGGTGTGCATACATGTTATAAACCTTCATCAGACAACAAGTCACCCTACTCCTTGCATCCATACAGACCGAGATGACCAGGATCTCTCTGATAACATCAGCTGTAGCTATTCCAGCAGTGGGCTGATTTTTCATTATCACTCCTTTGAGCCTTAGAACAACTCTTCCACTCCTTGCCTGCTCCCAGACATTCATCCTATTACAAGGGCAGGCCCCACAGCCCCTCCCATACACCAAGCCCCACCTCCCACTACCCTGCTTGGCAGGCAGCTGGTTTATAGAACACAGCTAGCAGCTGTCTCCAAAGTGATGAAACCAGATAACCACTGCGCCCTCACATCTCCAGAGCAATCCCTCCTGCACGTCAGCAGGGCACAGAACATTCCACAGCTTAGTTGCAGCAATGTAACTCACAGCCCTGTGCGATACTGCTGCATCTTAGCACTGGCTGTCATCTAGATTATGCTTAGAGCCAGATATGAGCACGCAGCTACCCTAACTTCTCACATGTCACGCTGGTTCTGAGAAGTTTCAAATATAGCTAAGAGACTAATGTGCTGGTGCCTTTTGGAAGTTACATGCTTGGAGTAACTCGCACTGTCAAGATCTGTAAAACCTAATAACAAGAAGGCTTTACAGACCTTTACATCCTTGCATGATTAACTCCATAAACCAAACTCACCTAATTAACCCTACAGGCCTGACTCAGAACTACAGCACTCCCCCGGGGAAACAAGATCCCTGTCTTAACAGCAAAACAAGATCAGGCAGGATGGGCCAGACAAACATACACCAGACTAGGGGCCTGCAATCTATTTCTGCTTCTGCCACTGGACTGCTGGGCAACCTGTCCTGCTTTGTGCCTCTGTTTCCCCACCTGTAAAACACAGATAATGATACCTTTCTCTGCACATTGCTTTGAGATCTATGGATGGTAAGCACTAAATATGAAGAATAGTATATGACTGTTCTGGTCCTTCCATCCATTGTATGGAAGCTGTGGAATATGAACAAGAATTATTTAATTTTATTTTAAATGCAGTTTTACAAATACTTCCACAAGGGGGGGGGGAATCCAGAGTCAAAATGTACAACTAGGGCTAGATCAAAAACCTGCCGCCACAGTAGTCTGAACACCAAGAGCCGGTTTGTACAACTGGTCCCAACTGTACACTGAACAGTAAAGCTACGAAGTGAACCTGACACAGCATGACAAAAGCAGGCCTCTTTGCCATCACTCATCTCCGAGGCAGCAGCTTTGCGAAGGACTCCCAACCCCAGGCTGTGAAAACAAACCTACAGTGCCAGGAAACCTTACCATGTCTCAGTTCCCTCAGATCCGCTGCACTGATAGAGGCGGTGCATTTATACAGGCAATACCCAAGTGGGTGGACAAGCATATCAGTCTGAGGGTAAGTGGCATAGGAGGTGCACAGAGGAAATTCTGACAATCATCATCTGCTAGCTTACACAACACTTCATTCCTGGTCAGAAATATTTTTACATTAGGACATTCAAGAGGGTTTTAATCAAGGGATCTGTGTTGTGCGGGGCACCACCTAAGAAATGCACAAAGCGCATGGGTTTGGGGTCACAAAGCTGAGTTTGACCTTTAGCTTTGGGTTGAGATGGGTCCAGACTGCAGAGATCAGATGCAAACTTCTCTAAACTTAGCACAAGTTTGGATCTGGGAGAGGAGAGGGGCGCATGTGGGTTGGTTTGCCCCACTGCAGTTACTGGTCAGCTACGACGTTTGGGTCTACAGCAAATGCATGCAAAGTTCAGAGTACTTTGAATCCAGGGGTTGAGTTGGGTCCAACTCTAGTTCCAAGCTCAAAATGAACCCAAGAACATCAAACAAAACTGAGCTAAATGCACTGGGATTTGCCAGACCCAGGTGAATTGGATGGAAAAAGGTTGGCATCACTTCAAGATGAAGACTGGATTTGATGACCCAGAATCCTCTTTCCCAGCTGGAGGACAAAGGGCTGCAATGCAGTATCCAGGACACACCACATATCATGAGCAGGTTCAATTCTAGCATGTTCCTTTACCAGACCTGCCACAGGGAGCCACCAGGATCATCCATTGCTAGGGCAGGTTCTAGTTTCATTATCAAATGATTTGCCACTGGGCTTCCCCACACAGAGAAGTACCAAGAATTACAAGGTATCTAGTCTCCTCTTGATACCCAGATTTTCTGAACATTAATCTAACAGAGACCTGGGTTGTTCTTTAGTACTCTAACTTCCCAGAACCAAACACCTACGATGGATTCAATCTGGAGAGGTGAGGCGCCACCTAACAGACACCAGACACAATTCATGCTACTCTCTGGCCACATCACACTGGTGTTTGCGTTTCCACATGATCCCTGCAGTGTCTGTTAACCTGGGGCTGACATCACTTCAAAATAAAGAGTTTCACGTGTCCAACCAGAAGCAGAAACCCCCCTGATGTCAAATGGAGCCCAGGGTCAGGGGTTTCGCTCTCTACAGCATGGCAACAGGGTCAAAGTCATTGATTGATGTCCTCATACTAAGCATCATTTTCCAAGGAGAAGCGGATAACACACAAGGATCTCATCAGAGCCAAGGAGCAATGAGCTTCACTGGGAAAGCGGTAGGCATATCTGTACAGCTTTTCTGTTAGTACCAACAAGGTCATTAACACTCTCCCAAAGGATCCAATGCTAATGAGGGGCTCTTTATTAGCCTGGTTACCTGACAAATACACACATGCTGTAAAGAACATTCCATTAGCTGAACAGAAGGGTCCTTACAGGACATCCCTGGGGTTCAAGAAGGAGGAGAGTTGCTGTGATGTTCCAGCCTACCCAGGACTTCTCCCTAGAAAGCGCACCTCTCAGACCTTGGCCCTGCATCACCATGGCCAGGTGTATTTGTGCTGAGTAAATCATTCACAAATGCATCAAGCTTTGCTCCTTCCCAGTCAGATGGATGGTGAGCAGGTTTCTCTGAGGAAGGCTCAGAAAATGCCAATTAGCCTACAAACTGCCATTAGGGAGACACTTGTCCCTGTTTTGATATGCTAATAAATCCAAGGGGCCCTTGGGTTGTGGGAGGTCAGCAGAACCCATTGACCAAGCTGCAGACTAGCTTTGAGTTTCTGAGAAAGAGTTGGACCAACGCAGGAGCGTACAGAATAGGCCAGCCTTGTCCAGAAAACTGCTGACTGGGAGCGCTTGCAGGGTCTTTATTTCACCTGGAGCCTTGCCTAAACCAGGAAGAGCATGTCCATTACTGACAGCAGGCCCACATGAACGAGAACCAAGTAGTTTCCCACATGAACCGGCACCAAGTAGTTTAACTGGAAGCACAGCCAAGGATGAACCGTTTCCAGCACCTTTCAGAACCCTAGGATTTGTAATTAGACCTCACGACACCACTCGGCTGTTAGGTCTTTGATGAGACCTGTGCGATATGTGTAATGAATTACTAATTCACATTATTCCTACTCTACATGAGAAGCTTGGGGCTCCTTTGCTGATCTTTCAGAAATGCACTAAACCAACAGATCCGCCAGTTACCCAAGATCCCAGCAACAACATTTAATTCTCATACACATGGCTACACATCACCCACCTTCTATGGGCAAGAGCTTTGCAGCATGCGCTGAAGGAGAAACCTGGGCTATCCTGGACCGAGGTCTATGGTTGAGTGCAATGCAAGCTATTGCTCCACACATTGAAAAGCTGCCCATCACTACGGTTTCTGGAGACCCTTGGCAAGGCTCCACTGGCTCTAAGGGTATCTCTACACTTCACTGTAACCTGGGTCTGTCAGGGTCCAGGCTGCAATGTCTAGGCTGGAATAAAAGTTCCACAGCACAGCTGCGGCTGGCCTGGGTTAGCTGACTCAGTCTCGCAGGGCTTAGGCTGTGGGGCTATAAAATTGGAACGTATGTGTTTGGGGTCAGGCTGGAGCCCAGACTCTGAGACCCACCCTTCTTGGGGGAAGATTTTTATTGCAGCACAGTTGTACCCGCAGTGTTTCCAACCCTATGTTTGAGCATCCACGCTGCATCATAAACCTTGCTTTACAATTGCTGGACCTTGGTCTCGCTGCTGTGCTAACGCATCCATACTGCCCTATGCAGACCTTCTGACTTGGGTCTGTGGCTTGAGTTGCGTCCACACTGCAAAATGACACGGCTTGGACCTGAGTAACAGCAGGACTCAGGCTCTGACCCAAGCCCCCACAGAGTCCTAGAACCTGGGGGCTTGCTGACCTGACTCAGACCGATTTGTGTGTGGACAGAAGCGGGCCTTAGACCTGAGTCAGAGTTTGGGCTTCGTGTGCTGTGCAGATTACTCTAAATGGCTCCTCCACAATACACACCCATCCATACAGTGTCAGAATGGCTCAGCATGACTGGGCACAAGAGCCCTGGGGAGCATGCCAGGTTTGCCAATATTCAGATTACCAGTGTCATTTTTGACCCCTTATTATTTTTCATGTGGTTGTTCCAAATCCTCTCATTTGTGTTCAATTAATTTCATTAAGCTAAGATCCATCTAAGCAGCCAGAAAACAAGCTCAACCTGATGCAATTCACCTTGCAGCATTACTGGAACATTTTCAGTCATGTTTTAATTAGTCACAGGTCTTGGTTGCTTGAGCATCGTGCTGTATACATCAGTTCTGCATCTCTGCAGCCCCCATTAAGTAACCGGCACCTAATACAGACTCCAAAATCAAGAAAGAGTCCTCTGAATTTTAAAAAGTCAGCGTGCTCTGTCCCCATGCAAAGCGTGTTAGCCAAATGGGACCAAGAATGGAAACACGTGTCTCTCAAAGACATAAAAGGGTTGCATGAAATACTGCTGGGGGCAGAGGATGAATTCATACAGAAAGGGGCTGAAACTTTACATAGCAAATATACTAAATCAATTAATGGGGATCAACCATCAGACCTGGCCTAGTTTAAATTAATTCTGAATAAGCTATGGAGGAAAATGGCTGTGATCATTTCTTCCATCCTACACCTAAGTTGATCACAGACTGATCTGCTTTTCGGGTCCTGTTTCTTCCTTTTGGAACTGAGGACTGTTTCTTTAACACAAGGATCTGGAAATCTCGCTACAAGACAGTTCCACACTTGGTGACCACTACACCCAAGCTGCCAAGTTCACATACACATGGTAAGAGAGTTTTGCTAAGTAACCAATCTGCTTGGCTTTGGTGTGATTCGCAGTTTACAAGCCTAAAGCATGTGATGTGAACAATAAAAGTCTAATTTAAACTCCAGGAGCCCAGGGCAGAAGTAAAAAATGTGCATGCAACTGCAGTGGCTATGACCACGCATGCAGATGAGATGTTTGCATGCACAAATAATTAAATTGTTCTTTGGGGCCTGCAAATATCCAACTCATGTGTTCAACCATGATAGCTGGCAGTGCAAATTAACTACACATGTTTTACATGGGATCCTAGACTCCCAGGCCAGATCCACAGCTAGCATAAATCATCATTACTGCATTAGGGAGCAACGCCAGCCTACGCCAGCTGCGGGACCTGCCTGGATGAGTTTTGGAAGTCAGGACCTTACAGTGTAATGTATATGCAGCGGGCTCTGCTTCTGCTCTGGGATTTCCCTGCTATGCTCTCACTGAAATTCTACTTTAATACCACTGGGAGTCACATGGTGAGCAGCCCTGAGGATGGAGGAAAGTAGACAGCCTAAGATAACTAGTTAGTTTTAAACATTCAGAGTTTATAGCTGATATTGAAATTCCCACCTGTGGCTAGTGCCTTTCATTGGACAATGGGTAATATGACCTTTCAAGCTCCGGTCGCCTGCTTTGCTGAACTACAGACCCAAGAAACTCTACTCTTCATGTAAAGAGAAGCTGATAGAAGAAGCCTGGATGATGCAGCTGATCAAGGATCCAATCCTGTAAGTCATACTCCTGGGAGAAGATCTTACTCATACAGGTAACTTCAACAAAGCCACTCTAGTGAGAGAAGGATGCAGGATCTGGGCCTGAGCCATATGAACACACACAAAACAACATATCAAAGATACATCAGGAGTTCCGTTTTCCCTCCTTTCAGGGTTCGATCCAACAAGGTGATGAGTGCTCCATCTCCAATTCAGCAAAAAGACCTGAGCACATGAGACCCATTGGAGCTAATGATGCATTTAAAGTCAAGAACATGCACAAGGGCTCTACTAGATCAGGGCCAGAGTGCTTAGCTCCCTGCAGAACCAAGCTCTCCTGCATTGCTTTGGATTTTCTTGTTGGTGACAGATCTTTGCTTCTCTGCATTTTGAACAAATATGGGACAGAGAATAATAAATCGCTCGGGAGAATCTGTGGAGCAACATGGAAGTTGTGAGCAGCTCCAGACTTCTCCCTCTGCTACTGCATTTTCTACCACGTGCTCCGGAGACCATCTCTACTTGTTTTGCTCCATTACAAACTCTCATGCTCACATGGGAGGCATGGCCAAGGGATCAAAACCCACCAGGAAATGAGCTACTCCAGTGTGCAGCTCTATCCCACTGTCAGCAGGGCACTGAAGGCATCTGTGCTATTTCACTGTGCACAGCAGTATGCTTCTCATTAACAGTAGCACTAGTAACACTGTGGCTACACTGTGTGGTTATCTGTGCAGAAGGAACACGCTCAGGTGTTCAGGGGAGCCAAAGGGAAACAACAGGCCTCTTGGAAGTGCTCACGGGGAAACAACAAAGAGCAAAGCAGGGTGTCTGGATTTCTAACTAAGATCTTCTTTCTGCACACGCAAGTAAAGAATGGCCAACTCAGAATGAGAAGAGCTACGGTGAGACTCACCATGCCCATCGAGATGGTCACACGGGTCCTCAGCTGCCAGCTCCCGCAGGCAGGGACTGTGTCCTCATCTGTAGGACGAGGCGGCTGTTGTGTACTCCCGGGCAACATGAGGTGCACTCTAGATAACTTGCATTACTCAGCCCTTAAATAAATATGTGGCAGCAACCAGTGAACTGTACAGCTGGAGCTAAACAAAGGCCTGGATTTACAGCCACGGTGGAGCCGGACTACAGATACTAATCAGGAGTCATTAAGGTCTTGACTACATACAGCAGTTGTAGCTATACCAATACAAACCCCTCCTCCCCGACCTAAGCATAGGCGCAAGTGCACTGCTATCAAGGTGCTGATCTCAAAGCTAGTAAAGGAATCGCTGTACCCCGCTAAAGCACCTTTATACTGGTATAACTGCATCTATAGCAGGGGTTGCACTGGTACAACTATATCCATTAAAAAAACCACCCCACTCCTCACTGAAATGGTTATACTGGTACAAGAACTGCGTGTGGAGTAGAAAGCTGAGGGGCATTTCTCTCCAGTGCTCAGCAGGGGGAGATCCTCTCTCTCTTGGTTTCATTCATCAGAAGGCAGGCAGTCACACCTGACAATTCACTAAGAGGCACTGATGGGACCAAAATTACTCTCCCCCTCATCCCCATGATCTAATGGCCCACTATAGCCCAATACTGACTGATTGGATCCTATGTATTCTGTTGGGCTCATCAGCCCTTTATTAGCAGTCCCCGTGACCCATTACTTTATAGGTGTGTCACTTTCCAGCTCTGTGTCGTCCCTCCAATCACCCAGGAAACCAGCCAGCGCCCACGCAGGATGAAGGCTCAAGCACACAGCTGAAGATTTAATGCGCTGTAGCCCGTTTTTCCAGATGCCCGGAGAAAACACACACAGCACAAACATTTTCGATTGGTCATTTTAAAGATTTTTCCATAACATCAGATACTGAAATTAGCAAATCAACCATGAACCGACGGCAGCGGTCAAACAAATACGCAAGGCAAGAGAACACTCCGATACAGAGAGTGAGTGAGTTGGCCTAGTTTACGTACACTCTGCTTTAATGGGGAGAAGGTTAGAGAGAGAGAAAGAAAGAAAGAGCCCCCTCCTACCCTTTATCTGTCTTGTCTATTTCAAGGCTAAGCTCTTTAGAGCCGGAACTGTCTCCTATTACCCATATACACAACACCTAGCAGAGTGTGGCCCTGATCCCAGTTGGGATCCCGTGGCACCACTGTAATACAACAAAAGAACGAAACAAGAACAAAAACCATCCTCTAATAACATAAAGTAACTACAACAGCCAATCGTTTTTGAACGGTGTCCTACATACTTGAGGGTAAAACTTGACAGAGAGGACTCTGTCCTTCTGACAACACATCGAGAAGACCTGTGCTAAAATCCAGTCGAGAGCTGAACTCCTCTCCAAGACTGCTGGTTGCTCATGAGGCACCAGCACACAACCCGATCACTGATCACAAGGGAACGACTACAATGACCACAGGGTATGGGCACTAGACCAGGGCTGTCTCGCCTCATGGGGAGGAGGGAGTGAGGAGTCAGGTATTGAGGTGCTAGGCTCAGGGCTGGGAAGAAACATTATCTAGAACAGCAGTTCTCAACCAGGGGTCCGTGAGTCCTCTGGCTGAAACCTAGAGTGCGAGCCCGAGCACCCACCGCTGCAGGGCTGAAATCCTAAGGCCCGGTATCCCTCGTAGCGTAGCTGAAAACCTGAGCCCTGGAGCCTCCCAACTCGGGGCTGAAAACCTGAGCCCCGGCACCCACCATTGCGGGGCTGCAACCTCGAGCCCCAACGCACCCCATCATGGGTCTGAAACCTTGCACGGGGCTGAAATCCTGAAACCCAGTGTCCCTTGCTGCAGGGTTGAAACCCAAAGCACTGGTCTCCCCCCTACCCCACTGCCATAGGTGCCAACTCTGTGGGTCCTCCAGGGCAGGAGCACCCATGGGGAAAAATTGGTGGGTCCTCTGAACCCACTGGCAGCTCCCTGCCCAACCCCAGCTCCGCCTCCTCCCGAGTGCGCCGCGTCCCCGCTTTTCCCTCAGCTCCCAGCGCTTGCAGCCACAAAACAGCTGTTTTGCACGGTAAGCACTGAGAGGGAGGGAGCTACCCCTTGCCTGCACACAGGCCCCAGCTAGCCCATCCCTGTACCTTGGGCAACCTCCTCCCTGCACCCCGAGCTACCCCCTGCCCACACTCAGCCCTTGGCTCCCCCCTCCCTGCAGCCTGAGCTACTCCCTGGCCACACATAGCCCCTGACTCCCCCCTCTCTGCACCCTGAGCTACCCCCCTGCCTGTGCATTGCCCCTAGCTCCCCCCTCCCTGCACCTGAGCTCCTCCTGCCCACACACAGCCCCTAGCTCCCCCTTCCCTGTACCCTGAGCTCCCCCCTGCCTGCACACAGCCCCTAGCTCCCCCCTCCCTGCACCCTGCCCACACACAGCCTTTAGCTATCTCCTCCCTGGACCCTGAGCAGTTTTCAAACTTTTTGAGCTGAACCCCCAGACAGGCTGAGTGTTCTGCTGAGGTGAGTCAGGGAGTGGAGGTGCCACTGCCTCCCTGGACACTGCTGTGAAGCCCCACCAGCCCCTGCCCCCCAAAAATAGAAGTCAAACTAAGCCTACACCCAAGGGCCCACAGCCAGCCCAGAGCCCCAAGTCCCCACCACCTGTCCCCTGCTGGGTCTTGGAGTTTTTATAGCATGTTGAAGGGGGCCTCAGAAAGAAAAAGGTTGAGAACCCCAATCTAGAAGTTAGACAAAGCATGTGGAGTCGAGAAGACCTGTAAATTCTAGTCCCATGTCTGAGAGATCTAGATTTTAAAGCAGGGGACTGCTACTCAGGACTCCTGGGTTCTATTTCCAACTCAGCAACTGCGTAACTCTGCACACGTCATTTTTGTATCTCTGTCAAATAGCCACTGGTAGACTGTGAAAACTGAGTTACATTTCTAATATGCTTGGAAATCTTTGGATAACAAGGAAAAATTATTATTTCAGTGAGCAAATTATCCACTGAACAACAGAGGGCCCCATTCTAAAAAACCGAATTCTTTCCATGCAGGAGCAAATGGAGTTTTCAAAGTGCAATTATTACGCAGATGAAAGGACAGGGGAGATTTGCTTTCTGTCCTGGATTGTTGGCAACACAGTAAAAGAGAATATTTGGAACCCACTGATGCTATAAAAGGCCTGGTCTACAGCCTCTCCACATCAATAAGAGCCCTTGTTTGTGTGAAGGGCTGCAAATCAGGTAAAGTTTCATGCCCAGAGCACTTGTACATGATAGGCCAATATTAATTCAGCTGGTCTGCTTTACAGGTCTGCATTTTGGGACCTAATATACATTGCTTGTGTGACCAAAAGGCTGAGAATGGTTTATTTTGTATTATCTATTGGGGTTGCTTTGTCTCCACTTCCTAGCAGGTCATAGCAATACACACAACTCACTTTACAATTCAAAAGCACAAAACAAACATTAATTAGTGCTCAGAAGGGTGCAGTGACTTGCCCAAGGTCACACAGGGAGTAAGTCGCACCAGAGCCAAAGTGAACTCAGGAGGAACTGCTGTAACATAAACAATAACGAGAAACCATTAATTCTCCCCGATTTACACTGATCAAAGGACAAATTGGGAACTTTCTTCAGGGGTGAGGGTCAGAATTGGTGAGTGCTGCTGTAAGCCATGCTGTAAGCCACGGTCATTCTGAGCTTCCATTCCCCTTCGAAACCTGATCCAGCCCTTCTAAGCTAATTGCTTTACAGCACCTAAACCACCCTTTTACCAAAATGTTACTCTGAACCTTTCAGCTGTCAGTCGGTTTTTCTCTTCCTTAGAACTGTGTTTTGTTTTTTTCATAAAGAGATAGTTAATTCAATCGCTAACCTAAAAGAAACCCGTCCCGGCCACTGGAAAATGTAATAAAGTCAGAACAATTTTTTAAAAAGCAATTAGGTTTCCTGGCCAATAAATCTCCAATTTCACCACCTGTAAAAACCAACTCCCCACTCTGATCCACTGTTTTCTTTACACGTGTTTCAGTTCCAGCTATCTCAGTCTTCATGTTCCCCCGCCACATAACCTGGATTGGTCTCTAGAGGTGTTTAAAACATTTCATAAGGTGATTTTTTTATGGGCCCAGTTTGATAACACTAAGTCCAGCTCCCACACTTTTGAAGTACAGAAGTCAGATCTATTTTGGTTTGAATTGGATACTTAGGAGAAATCCAAAAGTGACTTCTTAGCGTGGTTGCATCTGAAGCTGAGAAGTACACTGATTCCCTGCATTAAGGAAGAGTGAAATTCTGCCCATTGGATCACACTTTGGCCCACTGAATTGTGATACTCAGTAAACACACTAAGATATCAGATCACAACTATGCAACATCACCATCACAATTCAACACCAGGACATCAACTGGAATGCCATTTAGCAAGTATCCAGTTCTGCAAGGCTGCATTTCACTACTCTATCAATTGCCATCTACTGGACAGATACAAGAACTGCTCAAATGTGTCATATGCCCTGTATTGCTAGCAGAGATTCTCTTGGATCTCATTTGTTGAAAACCCTTGTTTTTTGAGCAGTAAGACCAGAGGGTGATCTCTGCACCTCCTGTGAAGTACCAAATGGTCATAGCAACAACCATGAAGTCTGACTTGGCTACTACAATATATTAAAGGGATGATTCCAATCCCATTAAAGCCACTGGGAATTTTGCCACTGACTTCAGCTACCACAGGAACCCTAACGCACCAGATCTAACTAAGACAATATGAGACATCACTGTTGTTGCTGAGAAATTGGAATGTTTTTTCCTGACTGGTCACAGAAATACTACTATAGTTGGATCTCAGCAAACATCACCGTCCAGGCACCAGTTTACATTAAATAGTCTACACACTTACTCTGAAACTTGCTTAAGATAGTTGGGCTTTTGCCTGAGTCATTGATTCAATGGACTAATAAAACAACCACACACACATACACTGTCTCTGTGAGGAGACACTTTTCAAAGCCAGATTATACTTCCACTCTGCTGTGGATGAAGGGCCTGCAATTTTTTCTCCCTAGTAGCAACAATTCTATATGGGTGGAAAAACTAGTAATTTTACAAGCAATCAGGATATGGGAGTTAATCACAAACCTCCGCAGTCAGAGGTGCCGGGCTGTTGGATTCATCAAATTTCATACTGAACTGCAGGTCGTCATGACAACCTTATTTCAAAAGAGGACAAGTACATTGCTACCTTTACTTCATTTTACATTCACAATGCAGGCAGCTAAGATTAAAGGAGACAGTGGGAACACTTAAGCAAATTTAAGGCTTGATCTAGCAATCCTTACTCACATTAGTTCTCCAACTGATTTAAGTGGTTCCACTCTTGAGAGGAAGGTTTCAAGAATGAGCCTTTATCTTAAATTGTGATATTTTAAAATCTTATATTATTATCTAGCCCTAAAAATGTTTGTGCCTCCATGTAAAATATACAGAACTGGAACTAATGTATTACAAATAGCACTGATTGGTTAGTTACAGTGAAATTACCCTTATATTGACAAAGGAGTGGACCAGTATTAAGGATCCATAATTCCATATTGGCACTGCTCCAAAACGGAAGATTAGAACGAGTTTACAATAAAACTTTGATTTACTGGGCTTTGATTTATAACATCTTGGTACCCTGTGTTAAATATATTCACTTAAACTCTGCAAACTCTCTTATAGAACCATCTTTATTTTTCTATCATTGGTATTTCTTTTATTTTCATATTGCATTTTGATTAATACAATCTACACTCATTTATATAAAAGTTTGTCCTTTAGCTAAACAACCCAACATTCAACGAATTCATGGAAAACATGGGATGACCAGTTGGTTAATTAATCTGGGTTTTACACTGTATCTGCCAGACCATCTTCATATCTGTTTTGGATACTGAGTGGTCAAAAAAATATTACAGTAGCGCATTCTTTCTGTACTCAGCAACATTGTACAGCTCTCCCCTGGGAAATGAGTATTCAAGAGCACCGTACTTGCCGAAACCCTCTAAGGATTAAGGAACATTTATTATCTGTATTATTGCAGTGCATAGAGGTCCCAACTGAGATCAAGCCCCATTGGGCAGGGCGCTGTATATACTCACAATAAGAGACATCATCTGTCTCTGCAGAGCTAACCGTTTAAACAGGCAAGGCAGACTCAGACTGAGTGGGAGGGAATCAGAGGTAGAGAGAGAAGAAAGGACTTGTCCAAGGTCACCCAGCAGCTCCGTGGCAGAGCCAGGAATACCTTGCCTCTCACAGTTTCCAATCTAAGGCCCTGATTCTGCATGATTCCAGCATCCAGGCTGTGGCCGATCACTGCACGTGCATGAAGCCCCACTGAATGGAATAGGGCCTGAAGTACACAAGACAGACAACAGATGGGGGAAAGGGGCACCATCATTCCCATATACAAGCAGGAATTCAACAGAAGTATCAAAGGCAGCATGGGAACTGAGTCCAATTCTCCATAGTCAAAATCCGCTACCTTACTCGTGTGTCAATCCTATGACATTTACATTTATTATGAGACTGATGAAACCTCAGGCAGAGTACATAAGAATGGCCACACTGGGTCAGACCAAAGGTCCATCTAGCCCAGTATCCTGTCTTCTGACAGTGGCCAATGCTAGGTGCCTCACAGGGAATGAACAGAACAGGTACAGAACAGGTAATGATCAAGTGATCCATCCCCTGTTGCTCATTCCCAGCTTCTGGCAAACAAAGTCTAGGGATACCATCCCTGTCCATCCTGGCTAATAGCCATTGATGGACCTATCCTCCTTGAATTTATCGAGTTCTCTTTTGAACCCTGGTATAGTCTTGGACTTCACAACATCCTCCGGCAGAGTTCCACAGGTTGGCTGTGCCCTGTGTGAAAAAATACTTCCATTTGTTTGTTTTAAACCTACCGTCTATTAATTTAATCTGGTGACCCCTAGTTCTTGTGTTATGAGGAGTAAATAACACTTCCTTATTTACTTGCTCCACACCAGTCAGGATTTCACAGACCTCAATCATATGCCCCATTAATTATCTCTTTTCCAAGCTGAAAAGTCTCTGTCTTATTAATCTCTCCTCATATGGAAGCAATTCCATACACCTAATCATTTTTGTTGCCCTTTTCTGAACCTTTTCTAATTCCAGTACATCTTTTTTGAGATGGGGCAACTACATCTGCACCCTGTATTCAAGATGTGGGTGTACCATGGATTTATATGGAGGTAATATGATATTTTCTGTTTTATTATCTAACCCCTTCCTAATGATTCCCAACATTCTCTTTGCTTTTTTGACTGCCACTGCACATTGAGTGGATGTTTTCAGAGAACTGTCCACAATGACTCCAAGATATCTTTCTTGAGTGGTAAGAGTTAATTTAGACCCCATCATTTTATATGTACAGTTGGGATTACGTTTTTCAATGTGCATTACTTTGCATTTATCAATACTGAATTTCGTCTGCCATTTTGTTGCCCAGTCACCCAGTTTTGAGAGATCTTTTTGTAGCTCTTCGCGGTGTGCTTGAGACTTAACTATTTTGAGTAGTTTTGTGAAATGTGCAAATTTTGTCACCTCACTGTTTACCCCTTCTTCCAGATCATTTATGAATATGTTGAATAGGACTGGACCCAGTACAGACCACTGGGGAACACCACTACTTACCTCTCTTCATTCCGAAAACTGACCATCTATACCTACCCTTTGTTTCCTATCTTTTAACCAGTTACCAGTCCATGAGAGCATCTTCCCTCTTATCCCATGACAGCTTACTTTGCTTCAGTAATTCCTAGCAAGTCTAGAAGTACAGTATAATACTGTAGTCATTTCCCCAAAAATGACCGTTAGCAGCTTCCCCAACTTTCATTCTATATCTCCCACAGTCCATTGGCCCCGCAATCTTTATCATCATTATAAGCTGTCTATACTAGGGCTTAGGCCGGCTTAACCATGTCTCTCAGAGGTTTACATTTTTCACACCCCTGAGTGATGTAGTTGGGTCAACCTAACTTTCTAATGTTGACCAGCCCTAAGATGCCAGGGAACAAACAGCTCATTGGAGAGAAGCTGTCAGAAAGATGAACCATCATCTTGCTGTGTGTGTGTGTGTACAGACCAAGCACAACAGAGCCTTCCTGGTTGGAGTATCCAGACCTTATTGTAATGCACATCGATCATAACCGCAATAGCCAGTTCCCTGTAGGCCGCAGAATCCACAAAACTCTTATATGCTGAGTTATTTCATATCATATCATTGTTGCTCCTGTTTTCCATTCCCCATTCCCCCCTCTTCACTTCTGATCCCATAGGGAACTATTAGCTACCGTGCAGCATTAGGAATACCCATCATCAAGAAATCCCTAGTACTGACATTTTGAAACTAAAACAAAGCTATTAACTGTTGTCAGAGAACAGCTGCCTGTAGCTCAAGGTCTGTCTTGGGAGAAAGCTTCTGGGAGTCTGATTTCATAACAACCTGCCTGAGCACGCCTGTTGCCAAACTTTGCATTTAAGCAAAGCTGGCAATAGGCATAATTGCTTAGAGCCCTGAGCAGCTCAAGGGGGCCCCCTATTAACTATTAGTATGTGCTGGGGGGAAGGCAAAATATTCCTGTTTAGGGTCCCCAAATGGACTAGCTCCAGCTCTCCATCTAAGCCTCTCAATCTCCGGAAGTGGGGGAAGAGAGGGAAGTCAGCAGAATGCAAATCAATCCCCCTTCACGTCAAAGAAATGAAAGGAGAACATTTTGTTTTTGCTTCAGTCATTACATTATAAATGCTTTTCAGCCAGGTTCACTTCTGGATTAGAGACACAGCGGTGGGGATTTAAAAAAAAGCCGCCCCTCCCTATTTGCAAACAGTTCATATGCCATAAAACCAAATGCAGGGAGATCTTAGCATTGTGCCGACTTCAGAGTATATGTAGTGATTTATCACCAGGGTTGGAAGCCTTTTAACAAACGGATCCTCATCGTCTCTGACCGTGAATTGCTTGTTGATTCTTTTTTGGGAGGAGGGTGGGAAAGGGCGACCATCCCTTTTGCTTACATTCACGTTAACAACATCCTGCATTAAAATCACTCCGCAGCCTGTCTCTGGTTTTGCTCCAGCATCCCAAGCAAAACTGCCGTCGCACTGCACTCACCCTGCTCGCTACAGAGAGTGACGCTGTCCCAGGCAGGCTGGCACACCCTCGGCGGTTATTGCCCCGGGTTATTTTGCTTTCTTTTCTGAATTTCTAATTACAAAAACTTCCTGCAAAAAAGGTTTGTGTCCGGGCCGCTCCCAGTCACCCCGCAACAGCGAGCACTTTGCACTGGCAGATTTAAATACAATCACATTCCCCGTCTTCTGCAACCTCCTCTTTGGGGAGCTGTTTAAAAAATGCCCGCGCCCCGTGACTACATTTAACAGGAGCTACAGCCAATCCTCACCACCCGGGCAGGCTCTCTTTGCAAGCGTGGCTGCTATGTTTGGCGCTCACTGATTGCTTAATTGAAGGCTGGAGGCTACAAGTCACCACGTCCCCCGACCCTCTTACCGTGCACACACGTTGGTTGCTACTCCCCTTCCAAGCACCCTCGTTGCCCTCTAGCGACAACTGCAAGGAACCAGGAGCCGGGAAGCAGCGAGCTCGCGCCAGTCCCGGCTCCTGCCCAGCCAATCAGAGTATCCCAGCAGGAGGCAGCCCCAGGGCTGTGCAGAGCTGGGAGCACGAGCCCAGGCGTTAGCTGTCATCGTGCGTGCAGAGCCGGGTACAGGGGTCACACACTGCTGCAAGAACATTACGAGGTGCATGCAGATTGCTAAGCCTCACCCAATTGCAGTGTGCATGCATGCAGCAGTGTCAGCCTTGGAAATTGCATGCGGCGCTGAGCCATGGCTTACTTGCAGAGAAACACCAGCGCTGGCTGAGTCGGTCACAGGCTACTTTACTTGATTGGTTTTCTCAAGTTGGGACACTTGAAAAGAAGGGACATGGGAGACTTTGCATGTTAATTGGAACCTGTTGCAAAGTGCTTCATCTGCTGGAAATCTACTTTCAAGTCCCTCCCAAGGAGGGAGACTGGGCCCAGTGTTGCCAGTTTCCCCCACTCCCCGTGCCAGTGCTGCTGAAGGGATCTCCTTGCAAAGGAGACAGCCCAGCTCTGCATGACCCATGCAATCGCAGTGGAGCTGCTTGCTCAATAATGAGGGATGCAGAGCCTGCGGGCAGTCCCTGAAGCAGACAAAGTTTTGACCATCATTGGCTGATGGCTGGAATGTGGTCTCAGTTCTGTTCCTAAGGCTCAAGGATCCACATTACAAAAATATCTCATGTTTATTTGTTTACCTGCATGCTTCTTCCCTCACTCCATGAACCATTACCGAAACCCTTTGCTTTGAAATAGGACGGGAGAAGAGAAATTCTAGGCATAGGCAGTATTGGGTGAGTCTGACACCCAAAATAATAACACTGAACACAAAATATGATTTTTTTTCAATCATGCTTTTCAGTCTGTCTTTTATCTTTAACTCCCCTCTACTCCCTGCCAATGGGTGTGTGGGAATTTCTGGTTGAAAAGTCAACGTTTAATGCATGCACAAATGCCTGCCTAACCATGGCTGCTCAGACAGTCTCTACTGACCCTTCTCAGCTCTAAGGGAGGGGAACTGCCAGCCATTCCCTGTGACTCCCTTGCCCCGGCAGTAACATTTCTCTGCCTCCTGCTGCCCAGGGACATCTCTACCTAGGAGTCAGTAGCAGGACTTCCCTGACTCTACCACCTGGGGATTCACCTCTCCTTAAGTCCCAGCAGCGCCAAGTCCCCAGCTGCCATTGCTCCAGATCCCCTCTCTGCTCTAGGATCATACATAAAAGGAGCGATTAGTGGCAGGGCAGGTCTATGTCCTCAGGCCTCCAGGCTCTCACACAGAGCTCTGCCCATGTACCCAACCCTGCAATCTGCAGGAACGGAAAAACTTACCAGCACAGCTCCTCCTGCTGGTGACAAATTCCCAGGGCCCGCAGCCAGCCCAGGAGAGCTGGCAACACAGAAACAATGGCTGCTCACAGGGAATTCCCCTTCCCTCCCCCTCAGCTGGGGGAGCTGCCATCTGAACACTCAGCACCCTCCTTAGTCTCCCTCCTCTACACCCCATAAATCTGTCTTGTGCTCCTCCCTCACTCTCCCTGCCCTCTTTTCACAGTGTCCCCGCTGCTCGTCCCAGCTCCTGCATCCAGTCCCCTGAGCCATAGAGCAGCATGGCACCCATTTAGCCTGTAGGCTGGCTTTAGTCTTACTGAAAATAGGAGGAGGAGACAGGCAGCTTTATTAAGGGCAGCCTGACTTCCACATGTGGCTAGACTGCAGGGAAATAGTGACCATCTTGCTGGTGTCAGCCCCGTTGACAATAACAGGAGAAAGTGCTTTTCAGTAGGTTTTCAGGAGACAGGTACGACCAAAAAAAACAAAAATCACATAGCGAGAGTCGTGATAACATGGTGATTATTGGCAGTACTGCATAGGGGTCATTCCCTAATAGGCCCCACCTTCTGTCTCCAGGTAACCCCTGTGAGGTTGAAGTAGTGGACTGAGCACAGGGAGGGCTGGCCATCAGCACTTCTCTTTCCACCTCTGCCACTGACTCACTGAGTGGACTTTGTCTCTGGCTCCAATACCCTGCTAACACACTGCTGTTTAGTACTCACAATACCTCCCCCTTGTAATACTAGTAATGCTTCAGCCCCTCCTGCTGAGTGCTCCAAGAGTGACTGGGAAACACTTCTGTCACTTTTCAGCTGCTAGGGACCAACACACAGTGCCGGCCAGCATACACATTAGTTAACTAAGCCCCCCACAAGCCCCTTTATCCCCCCCTTTCCCCCAGAGGGCAAGGGCTTTATTATCTTCTTTTGACAGGTGAAGATACTGAGGCAGAGAAAGCCTAGTTCAAAATTCTGTAACACAATGCACTGAACACATCATTGCAACATATGATTATTGGTCCAATGCTACTCGTATTTGGGAGGGAAGGGAAAACTGAGTAAGCTCTAAATTCACATGGCTTAGCCCGGGCTGCTCAGGGAGAAAACCCATGTTAGGTAATGAGTTATAGACAGGAGGAACATTTAGTCTGTTAGGACATCAGGAATCATGCATCATTTACAGACCTTTATGGAGATGAATTTCTGGCTCATGTGGCAACTTGTGTGGCCTCCCGACTTCTCCACACTGCATAAATCATCCCTCTTCCTGACAGGTTTCTGCAAACAAGCTCTTCCCCTCCCTCTCATCCAACCAATTACTCAGCAGAGGGGAGACAAAACAGCCTTCTCAAAGTGCCTGTTAGCAGCAGAGGTGCAAGCAGGCCACATATAGGAGTGTCTGAAAGCCTACCAAGCCTGCCCCTGGTCACGATAAATCTGCTAGGATTGCCTCCAGCATTCATGCTTGAACACTATAACTACATGGACCAGGAGGACCTTATCCCAAGAGCCCTGGAGGGGAATTTGTGTAGGAAGAGTCCTAGTTGGTGAAGGGAATGATACGGCTCAGGGAAGCAGAGCTACAGGATCGCTACAGGGCAAAGAAGTGTGGCAGCTGTTGAGAGGCTGAGGTTTAACTAACCTGGGTATATGAAAACAGAATCATGATTTTTGTAACTGGCATAAAAGGTTTAAAACACCAGGCGATTGGGCAAAGGCTGTGGGAGACCTTTGCAAATGGAACACGTAGCTGCAGGGTGACAGGCAGCAAGCCATAATAACAGAGTTAGTTAGTCCCTGATCCTGCAAAGACTTAGGCACAGGCTCCAATTTACACCCTGTATGAGCATGTAGTGAACTTTACACACTCACAGGGCATAAAATTAAGCCCACGTGCAAATCTCTGCAGGATCAGGGCTGCCAACAGTTACTCTGTTCAGGTTCTTCTACCACTCCCATCAGCCAGGTCTATGAACTCCTATTAGCAAGAGTAATTACAGTGTCTGAGCATCATCCCTAAAAGAAAAGAAAAACCAGCCTGATCCCTTTCCGCTAGGTCAGCCTACCTGTAGCAATGTGATGACTGCTCCCATTTACCCCGTGTATAGTTCAGGGGTCAGCAACCTTTCAGAAGTGCTGTGCCAAGTCTTCATTTAGTCACTCTAATTTAAGGTTCCGTGTGCCAGTCATACACGTTAACGTTTTTAGAAGGTCTCTTTCTAGAAGTCTATAACATATAACTAAACTATTGTTGTATGTAAAGCAAATAAGGTTTTTAAAATGTTTAAGAAGCTTCATTTAAAATTAAATAAAATGCAGGAACCCCCCCCCCCCCGACCGGTGGCCAGGACCCGGGCAGTGTGAGTGCCACTGAAAGTCAGCTCGTGTAGGCGGTGCCCGTGCCATAGGTTGCCTGCCCCTGAGCTAGTTACTAGTGTCACTAACATGAGCCAGCAGAGAGCTGCCGGGAGCGTTAAGCGGGGACTGGAGCGAGGGAAGGGCCTGCTTGGCGCGCTCCTCACCTGCCCTAACGCTCTTAGTCCTACCTCAGTATCAGCCCCTGCGCGGTGACTTCTCCTGCCGGGAGCACCTGCCGCCCCGCGCGGCCCGGGGCTGTTGGCCTAGGGCTGCCCCCACAACGATGACAAGTGGCCTCAAGGCGGGGACAGGCGAGCTCTGACAAGCTCCATAACCAGGCCCGGCTCGCCCTCTGGCGCCGCGTTAGGGCGGGTCACACCCGCTAGGGATGGCGGGTGGAGGCCCCTGGGGTGCACAAGGCGGCAGGCCCGTCGCCTTGGAGACGGAACAGCCCGTTGCCGAGCAGCTGCCGCCCTCCTAGCGTCTGCAGCGCGGGGCGCTGCCCGGCCCTCAAGGCGGGGGACACAGACTATTTGTTCTTGCGGAGGGCGCGGGTGCTGGTGCCGAGTCGCTGCTATGGAGACGCGTCGGGGTCGAGGGGGAGCCGGCGGCGCGGGCCGGGCCCTAGAGAGAGGCGGCGGCGGCTCCGGGGGGAAGGTGACCTCCGGCCCCGGGGGGAGGGGCTGTGGGGGCAGGACTAGGGGTCTGGAGAGTAGGGGCCAGCAGGGACGGGGGGCGGTCTATAGGGAGTAGGGGTCGGGGGTAGGGACAGAGTCTCTGGGGCTCTCTGGAGAATAGGGGTCGGGGGGAGGGACTCTGGCGAGTGGGGGGCTCTCTGGGGAGTTGACTCCAGGGGTTAGGGCCTCGGAGAGCAGGGGCCTCTGGGGGCAGATCTGTCTGGGGAGTAGGGGCCAGAGGGCCATGGGCTGTGGGTAGAGATCTATGACAGATCACTGGAGTGTGTGATCAGGGGGCAGGGGGGACTGAGGACTCGGGGGGAGGGGGGCTCTGGAGTCAGGTCCTGAGGGCTCTAAGGGGGCTCTGAGGAGTAAGATGCAGGGGGACAGACTTGGAGGCTTGGGGGAAGGATGATGCAGAAGGAAGTGGACTGAGTGGACTGGGGGGGAGGCGGGCGCTGAGCGGGGCCCTGCGCTGGGAAGATGGTGGACTTTGCAGCAGATGAAGGGGGCACCAAAAGGCCCTTCAACAAGTCTTTCCCCCTATTTGCAGGCTCAGCAGTAGCTCAGTGTGAGAGCCAGCGTGTGCCCCATGAAGGAGAGCCCAGGATGCAAGGGGGTGCAGGAATTGCTGCTTGGCAAGGAGAAAGTCAAGGCCAACAGCAAGCAGCCAGGAAAGGGGGTCCTAACCCCTATGCCATACTCATCTCCACCACAGGCCACAGGCAAGAAGAAGCCAAAGAAGAAGAAAAAGAAAGCAGACCAGGATGAGAGTAACACCAGGAGCAGTGGGCATGGCAGCAGCCCCTCTGCCTCTGAGGAGACAGGTTAGCAATGCTGTGTTATAGCAATGGGTGCCAGTGGGAACAGCACCTGGAGGATGGGGGCACAGCCTGCAAGGAGTGGATGGGAGGAAGGTGTGCATGGTGGAAAGCAGCTGTCACGTCTCAAAGGTCACACTGCTTCTGGCAGTGGCCAGGTTGGCTTTTGCATAACATATTGCTAGCTCCAGTGGGCCCAGTGCTCCAGTGCCTTGGACCATCACTTATACCAGTATATGGAAGATGTTACCAAATGAGAATGGCAGTTTTATGCCCTTTGCTTGGTGCACATGACCACACAAAGGGTAAGGTAGTGGAGAATCAAGTCTGTCTCTAGTTTGCTATCCCTGCTGTTAGTAAGGGAAGTGCATTATCACCTTTAGAGGTTATGGGTATAATTACTGTGTGTACTGATCAGCCAGCATATGTACAGATTGCCTGCTATACCCGTGTGTGTGTGTTGCAGAGTGTGATGCTCTGTACCTCGGAGGAACACCCTCCGAGGTACAAAGTTTGTCATGTCTGGTGTCTTTGGAAGGCTCATGATGCACTGAACATTGTTATACTAACGTTATAGGTTGTAATTTCATGTATATAGTTATGAGGCTGAAAATGTGTCCTCATGGCTTAAAACAAGCCCAGGCAAAACCGTCCAGGAACCGAGGAGCAGTTCACACCTCATCAGGGCATGTAAGGGACAAACCCAGCCCAGCCTCACAGGAACAAAGGACACTAGCCCAGGCAGCAAGGAGGATCTGTTGGACTCTCAAGTGAGTCACCTCCGTCCCTTGGTCAGTTTGGGATACAATGAGGTAATACTTAGCTGACCCTGAAGGGGGCTGGCAAAGCCAAGAGGGAAGAAAGAACATGATAAAAACGAGAGATGTTTGCCATGGTCTTCCTCTCTCTTCCACCTCCATCTACAGACAACAACACACCAACTGACTGAAGTGCTGATCAAAGGTGAAAACCTGGCTGAAGGGCAACCAGCCAGCCTGTGGTGTAAAGCATCTAAGTTTGTAAGGGCACTGAAAGTGTTATGAGCAGCTTAGAATGCTTTTGCTTTTATTTCATTTGACCAAATCTTACTTGTTATGCTTTGATTTATAATCACTTAAAATCTTTGTAGTTAATAAATTTGTTTATTCTACCTGAAGCAGTGAGTTTGGTGTGAAGCATGTCAGAAACTCCCCTTGGGATAACAAGTCTGGTACATATCAATTTCTTTGGTAAATTGACAAACTCATATACGCTTGCAGCATTCAGCGGGCATAACTGGACACTGCAAGACAGAGGTTCATAGGGTTGTGCCTGGGACTGGTGATATTGGCTAGTGTCATTCAGTTGCACAATCCAAGCAGCTTACATGCCAGAGGCTGTGCATGAACAGCCCAGGAGAGAGGGTTCTCACAGCAGAGCAGGGTAAGGCTGTATCCCAGAGTTGAGCATTGGAGTGACCTAGCAGATCACAGGTCCAGCTACCGCTAGGGGAACATCACAGACGGTATGTAATTTTTTGGAATGGGTAGCTATAAATATAGAACCACACACCGTCTTGAGTTGAGATTGGCTTTATTTACCTACCTGTTCATAGTGTAGAAAATGGATATACTGGGATAATTAGAAATCCTTTTTCACTACTGTGCAGTCATAGTAAAAAAAAGAAGAGATTGGCTGCTGTAGATCCCAGGAAATAAGTTTGGGCTTTTGGTGAGAAGGAATCTTGTGCATTTTAGAACTTCCACCTAGAATTATAGCCTGGTAGTACTTTTTGTTGCTTTTCTATTTTTAAACAAATGGTTGATTGGAAGTACATGTAGCTCCCTCCTGTGGACTGTAGGAGGCATAAGACATCTGTTGGAGAGTAGGTAGTTTCACAAAACTGCCACAAGATTTGAGGTAGCTGGATATATTTTTGATTTTCTTTCACAGAGCTGAACTACAGTTGGTTGAATGTTCAACATTTAAGTGATGCGAGTCAAAATTTATCTGACCTCTAATGAACAGTATTTGGCTTCTTGATACACTAACAGAGTGGGGGTTAATTTCAAAACTTCTTAATGGAGGAGGTTTTCTTCAATTATGTAAAGAAACAAAACTATTAAAGTTATGTCAGGCATCTTGTTAAAATAACATTACTCACATTACTAAAACATCTAGGATTTGTAAAAAATCTATTTCGTGAAGTTTAAACTTTAGAAGGGAGCAGGACTAATTTATTACAATGACAAAAGCCAGTTAGAATAACCATTGGTGGAAGCTGAGGCCTAAATGGAGTAAGACTTTAAAAAATAGCTCCAGCACAGCTTGCAAGAGACATTTTTCTTGGCAGTATCCGTTCACTAGCCCTTTAACTGGAGAGACAAATTGAAACTGAAATTAATCCTAGTTCTGGCAGGTAACAAACTCTCAATCTGATTTTTTGAGGGAGGATGCATGAAAACTTTCTCTAGTTTAGGACTGTAAACTTTTTGGCACGGGGACCATCTTGGTTCCCTGGTTGGTAGAGCATTAAAAGCCTGAGGTGGTGTTCAAATAATGGCCAACATTTCTCATTTCAGTTTCTGCCATTCTTTCAACTCAAATGTTTAACATTCACATTGGAAAAAACACAATACTAAAGTGCACACAACTACTTTACAAAAACACAACAGTCATACTGGTCCAATGGGCATGATGCTGGTTTCAAAGTGTTATGAGTATGTTAAAAGTTCTGCTTACGTACATTTTATATGAGTACAGTAGTTCTATAAATGGCGTCAGTCATTGAGCTAAATACGTATTCCCCCTCAACAATGAGCTTTTATGTGATTGATATTTTGTTAATAAATCTGGTTTCTTGACAGTGAGTCTGTGCTATGTTTAATGATTTTTTATCTGTATCTTTCTCATCACCATGTGAACAGTAAAGCCCAGGTGACAGTGATGCCATATAAGCTCTCTGTTAATATTATTTCTCATTTCACCAGATAAACATCACAACAAAAGCAGGAAGCAACAGATCTCTGCTCAGTTACTTGAAATAAGCGTAAGGCAGGATCCTGACCCAGCACAAGATGCTGTAAAGGGGATTCACACTGATGCGGAAATAAATAAGCTTTTATTATCAGCTTCTACTACTTCAGGCTCTACCCAAACAGAGCAGGACATTTCTGATCAGATCAATGAAAGCCTTCGGTGGGATGGGATTCTTGAAGACCCTGCTGCTGAGGAAGAAAGGCTGCGTATCTATAAACTGAACCGAAGGAAACGCTACGGTTTATGTGTCCAGCAACAGCTACCCACAGAGCCATGTTTGACTCTCAAGCATCTCCCGTTACTTCAAACCAAAGATCCATACAAAAATAGTGGTAAGACAAGAAGCCAAGAGGATCGCTCCAGTCCTTATGTTCAGGAAAATAAAGATGAAGAGGTCCTGAATGCTGAGCTAGCTACCAAAGTGTCTGAACTGCAACCAGCAGCATTACCAAATATTTCTCAGGAAGTTGTGTAAACCAGTATTGTTCTCTATTTTATATCTGTATTTAAAACAGTAATGGCAACAAAACCGTTACTTTGAAACTTTGTATATACCTTTGTTCACGGCAAGTTGTTAGTATGGGGAATTAATCCCACTAATTGGGTATTCCGTTTACTTCGGCCAGACCTGTTATAAACACTACATGGAAAGTGGACCAAACAAACACAATAATTTTGATGGTTTTATTAAAGGTTATTTACATCCTACTACTCTGCCCTCAAGTACCCTCTTACTGCTCATATGTTATTCATAAATAGCAGTGTCCTACTGGATTATCTCAGTGCTTTTCAAACATGAATGCATTAAGCCTCACAGTACCTCTGTGAAGTGGGCAGGTGTTAGCCCATGTTGCAGATGGGGAAATTGAGGCAGTAAGTAGCTAAGTGATTTGATACTGTGCATAGAGAATAGGGTAAGTGATATGCAGATAGGCTTGCCTAAGGTCACACACATTGCAGAATCAGGATTGAAATCCCGGTCTTGGTGCCTGGCTTGCTCTTATGGCAATTTAGACAATACTACTTTCTTCTGTTACAAAAACTTATTGTATTGTTCCCTGAACTCGGCGATTTAAATCAGAAACAAAGGGCACTAAATTGAAAAGTGCCCTTTTCTCAAGTGACAGGATTGTCCTTGTCAGTATCATGATTGCTGCATCAACATGGCTCTGGGTGTCTTCTGCAGCACTGGCCAAAATGAACTAAAAAACAAAACAAAACAAAACATTAGTCTTTCACTTAATAGGCTTCCCCGCCCATTCCATCAGCCTCTCAGGCCTGGTCTACACTACACGTTTAAACCGATTTTAGCAGCATTAAACTGATTTAACGGCGCACCCGTCCACACTACAAGGCCCTTTATACCGATATAAAGGGCTCTTTAAATTGGTTTCTGTACTTCTCCCCAACGAGAGGACTAGCGCTAAAATCGGTATTACCATATCGGATTAGGGTTAGTGTGGCTGCAAATCAATGGTATTGGCCTCCGGGCGGTATCCCACAGTGCACACTGTGACCGCTCTGGACGCAATCTGAACTCAGATGCGGTGGCCAGGTAAACAGGAAAGCCCCGCAACTTTTGAATAATTCCTGTTTGCCCAGCGTGGAGCTCTGATCAGCACGGGTGGCGATTGCAGTCCCAAATCCAAAAGCTCCAGCACTGGACTGTACGGGAGATACTTCTGATCGCGTGTATGGGAGAAAATCTGTTCTTATCAGAGCTCCATTACAGAAGACGACATGCCAAAGCATTTGAAAAAAATCTCCAGGCTACACAGTGCTGCGTGACAAGCATAACGGAAAGCCAAAGAATTCAAATGGACGCTCATGGAGGGAAGGAGGGCGACTGAGACTCCAGCTATCCCACAGTCCACAGCAGTCTCCAGAAAGTATTGCCATTCTTGGCTGAGCTCCCAGTGCCTGTAGGTTCAAACACATTGTCCGGCGTGGTTCAGGGTATAGCCGCATTTTACTTCCTCCCTCCCACGTGAAAGAAAAGGGAAAGAAATAGTTCTTGACGTTTTTCAGTGTCACCCTATGTCTACTGAATGCTGGTGGTAGAGCGATGCTGCAGCAGTGAGAGCAGTATCCGCTCTTCTCCCCTCCCCCTGTGCAGATGGTACAATATGACTGCTATCCATCGTCACCATCAGCCCGTGAGTGCTCCTGGCTGGCCTCAGGTGAGGCTGGCTGGAGTGCCTGGGTAAAAATAGGAATGATTCCTGGTCATTCCCAGTAGATGGTACAGAACGGCTAGGTAACCATGCTCATCATAGCAAACTGGGGCTGAGCTCCATCAGCCCCCCCCTTTCATGTGTAAGAAAAGATTCTGTACTGCCTGGACTATCATAGCAGCAGGAGGCTGCCTCCCCCTCTTTTATCTCACTAACAAGTCACTGTTTCTTATTCCTGCATTCTTTATAACTTCACGACACAAATGGGGGACACTGCCACAGTAGCCCAGGAAGGTTGGGAGGAGGGAAGCAACGGGTGGGCTGTTGCAGGGCACCCCCACGTGAATGGCATGCAGCTCATCATTTCTGCAGGATCTGACATGGAGCAGCTGTTGGTCTCTGATACACTGGTCTCTAGTACACTTGCCACTATTCTAGGCAGGACTATTTTTAGAAACCATGAAGGAGGATTGACTTGGGGAGTCACTCCCATTTTTGCCTTTGCGCCCGGCTGACCTCAGCCGGGGCACCCCGATAGCAGCAGACAGTACGAATGACAGATAACGTCATCTCATTGCCATTTACAATGGCAGCAGACGGTACAGAACGACTATAACCATCTCTGCTATCATGCAAAAGCAAATGAATGCTGCTGTGTAGCGCTGCAGTAACACCTCTGTCAGCAGCATCCAGTACCACATACGTGACAGTAAAAAAAAGCTGAACGGGCTCCTGGTTGCTGTGCTATGGCATTCTGCCAGGGCAATCCAGGGAAAAAGGGCGCGAAATGATTGTCTGCCGTTGTTTTCCCGCGGAGAGATGAGTGATGACATTTACCCAGAACCACCCGCAACAATGATTTTTGCCCATCAGGCACTGGGATCTCAACCAGATTTCTAAGGGGCGGGGGAGACTGCGGGAACTATGGAGAGCTACGGAATAGCTACCCACAGTGCAACGCTCCGGAAATCGACGCTAGCCTCGGACCATGGACGCACACTGCCGAATTAATGTGCTTACTGTGGCTGCGTGCACTTGACTTTATACAATCTGTTTTACAAAACCAGTTTATGTAAAATCGGATTAATCCCGTAGTGTAGACGTAGCCTCAGATGCCCTTGCTTTTCATCACACACACAGTAATGTCTTTCATACAGGCTTCCTCAGAATACTTTTACAATATCAGAATATTAAAAAATAGCCAAGGGCAGACAAAAGAAAATGTTCTGGGGGGAAAAAGACCATGCATCTGAAAGGACAGAGATAATAAGTTCTCATAACTTCCCTCTACTTGCTTGGAAATATGTTCTTTTGATTTAAAAATACATCTTAAACCCTATTAAAATGCAATGGTCTTTTCTAACAATTATTGTCTTATATGCATAGGACTCCTCTGTTTTCTTTAATATTTTATCACTGAATGATCCCCTAATCCTATTGCCTTTAATTGGCTGCATAATGCCACTGGCACTTTTGCAATGGCAGGTTGGTTCTTTATAAATATATTCTGTTTCAAGACTCGCTAGATTCCAACAATGTCATTACTTGAAAACCAAGTGCTTATCCAAAGGGGTTAGCAAATGAGCAGTGAAAAAAGTAAACAAAAAACTCTTATTATGAATTAAATAATTGATATTCTGTTGTATCAGTTCCTACTCTTCTATCGCTATTAAAAATAAAATCTACAAGCCTGGAAAGTCAGAAGCATTTAACAAGGCAATAGGAATCCAGACACATAAGTTATAGTTCTCTGACAAGAACAGCTTGTCACAAATCAATTTTTTTTAATATAAATTCTAATAACTTTTTATATACTATGCACATCACTGTGGCATCAGAGCACCTGAACTGTCCTCACCCCCGTTTAAAAAAAAAAATCCACAATCAAAGGAGAGTTTTATCTGTTTAAATAGTTCATTTGAAAACAACAACTGCTTTGTTTGCAATATGTGACAAAATACATATGAGAAACCAGAACTAGCTCTTTAGGAATAAAATGTTACCAGAGGTGAAATACATGCCGTGGGGAGGATTTCCAATTGTCTTAAAAGCACGTCTTCAAGTGTCTTACTAAACTCATGAAGCCATAGCATTTGTATTATATTTTTATAGTCAATTTTATACTTGATATGGCTTATTAGAGAATTTAGCAACAATCAAGTCTGATAAAAGAAAGAGGATCTAAATTCAGCTGAATATATTAAGTCTTTAGTTCTAAGTAAATTGTGTAATAAATGATATCTAACTCTTCCACACAGTACTTACCCACTAATTTCAGTAATAGCTCCCAGCCAGCCAGAGTTAACGCAGTAGAGATGAACCAGCCATTTGTGACTCCAGTTTGCACTCAAGACCAAACCACCACCAATAAGGCTTGAATTAAAAAGAGACTTCCCTACAATTATGGTTTTCTTATAATTTATTACTAGTTAAATGAGATAAAGCAAATTAAAACTTTGTTTTGGGGGGGGGGGGGTTGTCAGAGACAGCAGAACATATTGGATCTTGCACAGTGAGAACCAAGGTGTTGCAATATAGTAACCTGAATTTTTAAAAAAGTATCTTCCATCTGTTACCATCTTTTTAAAGAGGAACATCAATAAATCTGTGTTTTTAAAGCATATGTTGTGTCCTAAACCACAGTGTAAGAGTTATTTCTAATTTAACTTGGAACAGGTCATGGTTACAATTTTAAAATAAAATCTCTCTCCAAAATCTTGTAATTAATTCAGGGGAACAGTGATAGTAAACCAGGCATCCATTCTAGTCCAGTATCCTGTCTCCTACAGTGGCAGGAGGAAAGTACAAGCTAGCAATAATGGAATAACCTGTCCAACAGAGAAGTTATGTTTGAAACCCCTACACACAGAGGTTGGCTTGTGCCCTGTCACAAGTGCACTTTTGGCAAACACTTAAGGAATGGTCTTAGTGGGAATGTAATTAGCATTTCTTAAATAGTACAGACTAGATTCAATGCATTTGGTACTAGGCTATGCTACTCATGTTGGTAGTTCTGGCCCTGATTCACATCCCATGCAGTTCCAATAGCTTCAGTGGAGTCAAAGGTCTGGTCAGAATCCCCGTACCCAGAGTCTCTTATGGGGATGACTATTTAAACTCAGCATTCCAAGTCTCCCTTGGAAATGTTTTAGGGCAGGAAACAAGGATTAAAGAAACTACTGATTCAAGGGAATAAATAGGCAAAAAAAAAACAACAATCCTCTCTTCCATTGCACTTTCAGTCTCTTGAATCATTTCAGCTCACACTAGTAGCACATTGCAGAATATACCTCTGCATGGGCCATTTGTAAAACTGCAGGATCTGTCTTACTGCAGCCCCAATAATAATCTCCAGCCAGCACACATTCTGCATTCCTTGCTCTCTACTGATGACATTTTCCCTTGTCCCGATGCCTTACATAAGTCCCCTTTTGAGAGGAGGTCTTGGGCTGTTGCTCTACAGAGGGATGAATTTTGCCCCATCTGAGTTTGGGGAGATATATATATATATGGACATGATCCGGCTTCTATGCAACATGCACAATATCACTACTACATCAACGAAGAGTACAAGCCACATCTTCGAAAGCCCGCACTTTCCATGCTGCTCTCCTCTCTTTCAACAAAGACACAGTGATTTTGGAGGTTTAGAAAGCCACACTTTCTGTTTGGTCAAAGTGCATGACAGTGTGACAAAGACAATGTTAAGGTGTAGGTTATTCCGAAGCAATTATTCTCACCACCTCTCTCCTGCCCACCCCCCAACCCTCAGTGATCTCCAGCTGAAATGTACTCTGATTTGTTACTGCAGGGCTGCTCAGGAAGCTGCTGGGTACGGAAGACCTTCCTTGCCCCAGTGAAATCATCAACACCGTCAGATCGAAAAACTTAGACAGAATAATGATCTCTGTGAAGTCCAACAGGGAAAGCACAGGCATGGCTGTGGATCTAGCCAGTTGACAGTTTTGCATTCTCTTTGTCGCAATCAATGCCTTCCTTGGCAAGTCACTCCCATGTACCCTAGGTGATGCTGCTGGATTCCCAGGTTTCTGCTTCCACTTTATGACCTCCACAATGTGGATTTCCTAACATTCTCCCACTGTTGCGGTGCCACTTGAATGAGGAACGGTGCCAGCATTAGCACATATAGCGGTTTGAAACTAGCGGATGTCTACACTTGGCTTTCCAAAATTCATCACCCCTCAGAGATAATTTTCTGCACAATATTCTTGACAAGTTACAGTACAGTGCCTCAAATTCTAGTATCTGCTGCACTGACAAATAGTTGCACAAGTTTGAGGCTGGGTTAACTAACTGAGAAGTACACAAGATGTTCTGTAAGATTAGGGAGCCGGAAAAAAGATAACTCAGTTCCTTCTATGCCCATTGCCTACAGCTACCCAAATGCAATTTAAATCTTGCTCTAATCAAAACTCTTTCCATCCCAGCTCCCTCCTCCTTAAAGGAACCATCTTTAAAAACAGGCATGAGCGCAACTAAAAAACATCTTAAATATACAATTCTGGATTTCCCATTAGCTAGCCTATGCCAAAGGATGTCAGCACTTTCTGCTTTACCAAGGTCTTGTGACCAAAGCTGAAATTAATTATGGCTCTCTGTTTACAAGTGGCTGAATTATCTGCTAAATTTTCTGCAGCAAGAGAATTGTCATTGGTTTTACACATCAGCATGAAGAATCGTGTACATTTTTCCACTGTCCCAGACTCTTCCTTATCTGTGAAAGAGCAATTAACTTTTCCTCTTTGGAAACATTTCCCTTATTTTCACCTGATTACTGCAACATGGGAGCAGGGGAGGGAATCAGCAGCTCTAAAGGAGGATAAACTGGTATCTTAAAAAGCTAAATTCCCATAGAAAATTAAATGCAGGCCATTAAAGCTGAATTTATGAGCTGGGACAGACGTAGCGACAGGTAAGGTTCCCTTAGAGTGACTGGGCAATTAGCTTTTTTTACCCACTTTAGCTAGTGGAGAGTTAGTACAGTACAGTACAGTAGAAAGGGACTAGGATGGATCATAGCAAGAGAGACAGGTATCAGTCAGCAGCCATCCAGGAGGTAATCATTCCCAGGGTATTCTGCAGACTCCAGCTCTACGCTGGACAAGAACCGCCGCAAGGACTTCCTGCAGTTGTAATCCAGAGTGGTGGTGTACACAGTTTTGGTGTGCTTTGGGTAGACAATGGTGGTGCTGGTGAAACGCAAGGGCTTGTTCCGAGGCTCAAAGTGGACCTCGGCTTTGTAACTGCGCCACGTGCAATCAGGGATGCAGATGACTGTTTGGCTGCATGAGGAAATGCCTAAGCCCACCGGCATATAGACATCATCGATGAAGTGCTTCTCTGAGTCATACTTCACTGAGGAGGTGTACCTGAAACACACAAGAGATACCCAGTGTGAATCTCACTTCACTCCAGCAGCCAGTGCTCACTGGGAGATGTAGCTAGCCAAAGATACTACGGGATGCAGGGTGATCTCCCAGCTAGGGCACAAGGGGTTCCATTCCCAGCCATATGACCTTGGGCTAGCCACTTCCTCTCTCCGGGCCTCAGTTTCCTCATCTGTAAAATGGGGCAGACAATCCTGATCTCTTTTGTCAAGTGCTTTGAGATCCATGGATGAAAAGTGCTGGATAAACACTAGGATTCCTAGTCCAAAGCCTTTTTTATTTAAAATATATCTTTTCCCACTGATCTCTCTCTTTCCATTTAGGGGTAGAGGAAAACCACCTTCTGCTTGTAGCACGCCTGGCATTTTCATTCTTTGTCCAAGCACAAGCTCTAGCCAGGATCTCCTTTTCTACTGGAATTTCCAGAAATGCCATCAGTTTAACCATCTTCTTAGCCTGGTGGGACCTAAAAAACCCTTTTCAGACTCTGGCAGCCCAACCAGGCACCTAGATCCATTTAGACTCCCTGTGGCCTGATTTTCATAACTGTCGACCCCTAGGAGCTCCCACGGAAGCAGATGCTGTTTTTCTGTATTCTTATCCATCAACGGTCCTGTGGGAGTTCTTTACCCTTCCCCATCCCTGGGGTCATCAGCCATGGCAAATACAATTATACCACTTGTTTCCATGAGAAAAACCACCATGGACTCGACTGGCCGAAAAATAATACAATTAGCGTATTGAGCATTTCTGATAAGAAAATTAATATCAAGAATGTCTGGGGTTTGCAATATGAGATGGGACTGGAAGCCTGTGTGCACCAAAAAAGATTTTCCCTCTCTGCTTCACACCGGGCCTGATCCTGCATGGTACCAAGCATCAATTCCAACCTCAGGATTGGGTCCTTTGTCAATACTAGTGAAATTTTTTTAAATCCTCCTATCTATCACCTTGCTGTTTGAGTGATATGATTGTTCTACTTATGCCAACAGAAAGGGAAACTTTTGTTCCTTTTTACTGCAAAATTATGCCAAAGGAATAATTCACATACTGTGCACTGAGGCAGTGTATTAAAAAATATTCCATATCTTGAAGTATTAGCTTTTCCCTCCAGTTCACAGGATTACCTCTTGCTGATAAGATAGAACCTTCTGCTATAAAACCATCAGCTTAAGAAAGTGGAATTCCTTTCCGCTAATAAAACAACCCTTTAGAAAGCTACTCCCTTTGAAGCTCTTTGCTCATGATTACCTTTCAAGTGATTAAACAGGACCCAAGATTTAGCAGCTGTACAATGAACTAAGAAGCATCATAAAAAGACTTCCCTTGAAAATTCTTCAAGGTGGTTAAAGGAGACAGAACACTCCTTTGCAAAGGGCTGGGTGAAGGCATAAGTGGAGGAATGTACTGGCTAGGTGGAACTGTACTAAACGTCTGTCTCAAATCTGGACTTAGAGTTCAGCATCTGAGTGTTTACTGTGAACCTTCCCCAAGCTTATACCCAGCTTGGATCTATCTCGCTGCCACCAGAGTTACTCTTGCGTCTATTGTGGTTTTGCTACCCAGCTATGGAGGCAAACACTTTCCATGCTAACTCCTCATTTCTTCAAATTCTTCCTACAAATAGGTGAGTACAAGAACAAGACAGTAATTGGCTGTGAATGAGACTTTGTGTGTATTTACAAGGTTGTGTTGAGTTGCTGGACTGAGTTTAAACGGGGCTATCGGTTTTAAATCAGGACTGTGTTATTCATATTGATGCTTATAAGCAAGGCTGTATGAGTTTCTTTAATGCAAGATTATGTATTTTGATTTTTCTTTTCCTTTGTGGTAATTATAAAGTTTCTCTATTTTAAAACCTGGCTGAAGGTTTCTTGGAGTCGCGTGTAGTTCTCTCAGTGTAGGAGGGGAGGTGGAGAAGCGTCGTCCTTTGATGTAGCGGTTTGACGTAGAGTGTCTGAGTGAGAGTGGTCGCTGCAGGTTGAGTGGGTGAGTGTGTTGCCGTGCTGTTTTGCCTTGGTCGAAGAGGTTAAGTCTGCGAGTGTCCGTGCTATGTAGCATTAAAGTATGTGTGTGGTCTGTGTAGGTATGAGACAGATGGAAGAGATGTCGCTTGAATAGTGAACGTCAGGGGTTCTGGGTCTTGGGGGTCCCCCAGGGAAAGGTTTGGCGCTGACTCGTGGGTAGCTAGGGAATCACCCAATAGTCCTATTGTGTGGGGGCAGCCGAGTAGAGGCCGAAGGGTGTGGTGTGTGTGTGTATGTCTTGAGAGGGTGTAGTCTCGTGTGATATGTGCTCGATCGCTAAGTCCTAGAGCGCGAGAGTTTGAGACGAGGATGGTGGTGGTAGCGTTGCCGATGCCTGCGGAGGTGAGCGAGTTCCCCAGCTGTATGCAACTGTCACCCACCCTTTGGCAAAGACGGAGTGTTCTGTCTCCTTTAGACCACCATTGAAGAATTTTTCGAAGGAAGTTTTTTATGATGGTTCTAAGTTCATTGATTCGCTGCTGTACGTCGTGTCCTGGTTGCGTTTTATGTGCGATATCTGTCTGATAGTTAAGCTCTGTAAGGGTTTTGTAAGTGTAAAAAAATAGTGAGCGAAAGCAGTTTGATAGTATGTCACTTTATTTCGTCGTGGTGATGTGTTGGGGTGTTGTAGGTCGGGTCTAGTGATGGTCTGTGTGTGTGGTTGGTGGGTGTGTGCATCGCAAATGAGTAATCTGTGAACGGGAGGAACCTAATGCTTCAAGATATGGGGAGATATATTTTTAAACAGGACCTCGAGAATGGCACGAGTAATGTGGAAATTATTCTTTGCAGCATAAATTTGCAAGTAAAAGGAACAAAACGTTTCCCTTTCTGTTGGACATAAAGTAGAACAATCATAACTCACTCAAACAGCAACAGGTGATAATAGGAGGAATTTAAAAGATCAATTCAACTAAGTTGACAAAAGGACCAATCCTGAGGCGTTAGGAATTGCATGCTTGTACATGCAGGATCAGGCCCGGTGTGAGCAGAAGAAGGAAAATCTTTTTTCGGTGCACACAGAGCGTCCAAAGTCCCATTCCATATTGCAACCCCAGACATTCTTGATAATTAGATTCTTATCAGCAAATGACTCAAATACCGCTAAAATTGTATTATACTTTTCAGGCCAGTACGAGTCCATGTGTTTTTTCATGGGAAACAAAGTGGTATAATCCATGTATTGCCATGGCTGCAATGAGCCCACCCAGGGCAGAGGGGGAAAGGGTAAGAACTCCCACGGGTTGATGATAAGAATACAGAAAAACAGCATCTGCTTCCCGTGGACTCTAGGGGTCGACAGTTATGAAGCAAATCAAGGCCACAGGGAAGTACTAAATGGCATCTAGGTGCCTGGTTGGAGCCTGGCCAAGAGTCTGAACGAAGTGTTTTTTACCGGTTCCCACCAGGCTAAGAAGATGGTTAAACTGAATGGGACATTTCTG
Organism: Chelonoidis abingdonii; assembly: GCF_003597395.2. Classification (NCBI taxonomy): domain Eukaryota; kingdom Metazoa; phylum Chordata; order Testudines; family Testudinidae; genus Chelonoidis; species Chelonoidis abingdonii. Next base: position 20,354,111 of record NC_133788.1, read on the forward strand.
GAAATTCCAGTAGAAGAAGGAGATCCTGCTAGAGCTGTATGTGCTCTGGACCAAAGAATGAAAATGCAGCGTGCGCATCAAGCAGAAGGTGGTTTAATCACATTCACCCCTAAATGGAAAGAGAGAGATACAGTGGGAAAGATATATTTTAAATAAAAGGCTTATGGGACTAGGAATCCTACGTGTCTATCCAGCACTTCTTCATCCATGATCCTCAAGCACTTGACAAAAAGAGATCAGGATTGTTCATTGCCCATTTTACACGATGAGGCAAACTGAGGCCACGCGAGAGAGGAAGTGGCTAGCCAAGGTCATCATGGCTGGGAAATGAACCCCTTGTGCCACTACGCTGGGAGATCACCCTGGCATTCCTAGTATCTTGGCTCAGCCTACCATCTCCCAGTGAAGCACTGGTGCTGGAGTGAAAGTGAGATGCACACTGGGCTATCTCTTGTGTGTTTCAGGTTACACACTCCTCAGTGATTATCGACTCAGAGAACGAAGCACTTCATCGATTGAATGTCTACTATGCCGGTGGCTTAGACGCATTTCCTTCATCAGCCAAACCGTCATCTGCATTCCTTATGCACTGGCGCAGGTTACACGAGCCGAGGTCCACTTTGAGCCTCCGGACCAAGCCCTTAGCGTTTCACAGCACCCCATTGCTCTACCCAAAGCACACCAAAACGTGTACACCACCACTCGAGATGTTACAAACTGCAGGAAGATCCTCGTGCCGCGGCGTTCTTGCTCCAGTCGTAGAAGCATGAAGTCTGCAGAAATACCCGTGGGCCCTGATGACCTCCGTCTGGGACTGGCTGGCTGACTGATACCTGTCTCTCTTGCTATGATCCATTAGTCCCTTTACTACTGTCACTGTACAGTGTACTAACTCGATCCACTAACGCTAAGTGTGGGCGTAAACAAGCTAATCTGCCCGAGGTCACTCTAAGGGGAACCTTACGCATGGTCGCTGACGGTCGGATGGTCCAGCTCATAGAAATTCACCTATTAATAGGCCTAGCAGTTTAAATTGTTCTATGGGAAACAATTTAGCTTTCTTAAGATCCGAGTTTATCCTCCGGTTAAAGAGGCTGCTGATGTCCCTCCCCTGCTTCCCATGCTGCGAGTGATCGAGGTGAAAAATAAGGGAATGTTTCCAAAAGAGGAAAGTAAATGCATTTTCACAGACAAGGAGAGTCTGGTGACAGTTGGAAAATGACACGATTTCTTCATGCTAGATGCATGCTAAAAACCCATGGACAATTCTTCTTGACTGACAAGAAAAATTTAGGCAGATACTTCAGCCACTTGCTAAAACAGACAGCCATAATTAAATTTCAGCATATTGGTTCACAAGCACTTGGGTTCAAAACGCAGAAAAGTGCTGACATCCTTTGGCATAGGCTAGCTAATGGGAAATTCCAGAATTGTATATTTAAATCGTTTTTTACGTTGCGATCCAAGCCTGCTTTTTAAAGATGGTGCCGGTAAGGAGAGGGGAGCTGGAGATGAAAGAGTATTTAAGATTAGCAGCAAGATTTCAAATTGCAAGCTATTGCGCGTAGTGTAGGCGAGGGCATAGAAGGAACCTGAGGTAGATACTTTTATTCCGCGCGCCCTAATCTTACAAGAACAATCTTGGCTGTACTTCTCAAGTTAGTTAACCAGCCTCAAACTTTGTGCAACCTATTTGTAGACTGCAGCGTACTAGAATTGAGCACGTGTAACTGTAAACTTGTTAAGAATATTGTGCAGAAATTATCTCTGAGGTAGGTGATAGGAATTTTTGCGAAAAGCCAAGATGTAGACATCGCTAGTTCAACGCTATATGTGCTAATGCTGCAACCTTCCTCATTCACACATCCGGCACCGCAACAAAGTGGAGAGAAAATGTTAGGAAAAAATACCACATTTGTGGAGGTCGTAAAGAGGTAAGCAGAACACTGGGAATCAAGCAGCAAATCACCTAGGTACATGGAGAGTGCACTGCCAGAGGCATTGAGAGTGCGACAAGAAGAAGGCACAACTAGGTCAATGGCTAGCATCCACAGCATGCCTGTTTCCTTTCCCTGTTGGACTTCCACACGAGATCATTATTCGTCTAAAGTTTTCGATCTGCGGTGTGATGAATCTTCCAACTGGGGCCAAGGAACGGTCTTCGCATACCCGGCTTCCTAGGCACCCCTGCAGTAACAAATCAGAGTAACATTTCAGATGGAGATCAGCTGAGGGTATGGGGGCGTGGGCAGAGGCGGTGAGTTAGAGAACTAATTGCTCGGAATACCTACACACTTTACATGTCTTTGTCACACTGTCCATCGCACTATTGCACCAAACAAAAGTGTGCATTCTAAACCGCCAAATAAAACAACACGGTAGTGTACTTGTTGAAAGAGAGAAGAGCAGCATGGCAAAGTCCGGGCTTTCGGAAGATGTCGGCATTGGTACTCTTCGGGTGATGTTTAGTAAAGTGCTAATTGTTGCATGTGACATCCAGAGACGGATCATGTCCATATAAATATATGAGATCTCCCCAAACTACGAAACTGGGGAAAAAATTCATTCCCTCGGACTAGCAGCAACAGCCCAAGACCTCCTCTTCAAAACAGAGGGATTATGTAAGGCATCGGGACAGCAGGCAAAACACTTATCGTTGAGCAAGGAATGCAGAATGTGTGACTGGCTGGCAGATTCATTTTGGGCTGCAGTACAAACAGATACCTATGCAGTTTAACGAAATGGCCCATGCAGAGATATTCCTGCAATGTTCTGCTACTACGTGATGAGTGAAAATGATCAAGAAGACTGAAAGGTGGCAATGGAAGAGAGAGATTGTGCTTTTTTTTTGCCTTATTTATTCCCTTGAATCAGTGTTTCTTTTACCTTTTTCCTGCCCTAAACATTGTCCAGGAGAGACTTGGAATGCTGATTTAACTTAAGTCATCCCCATAAGAGACTCTGGTACGGAATTCTGACCAGACCGTTGGACTCCCACTAAAGCTATCTGGAACTGCATGAGGATGTGAATCAGGCCAGAACAAACATACAACATGAGTAGCATAGACCTAGTATACAAAATGCATTCGAATCTAGTGCTGTACTATTTAAGAAATAGCTATAGTACATTCCCCTAAGACATTCCTTAAGTTGTTTGCCAAAGGCATCCTGTGACACGGGCACCAAGCCAACCTCTTGATTAGGGTTTCAAACATAAACTTCTCTGTTGGACAGGTTATTCATTATTGCATAGCTGTACTTTCTCCTCCTGACACACTGTAGGCAGAACAGAGAGACTGACTAGAATGGATGCCTGGTTTACCTATCACGATTCCCTATTAATTACACAGATTTCCTGGAGAGAGATTTTATTTTTAATGTGACCATACCTTGTTCCAAAGTTAACTTAGAACATAACTCTTTACACTGGGTTTAGACACAACATATGCTTTAAACACACAGATTTATTGATGTTCCTCTTTAAAAATATAATGGTTAACACCGAGTGGAAGATACTTTTTTAAAAAAAAGTCAGACGTTACATATTGCAACACCTTGGTTCTCACTGTGCAAGATCCAACTCTATGTGTCGGCTGTCTCTTGACAAACCCCCCCCCGCCCAAAACAAGTTTTAATGTTGCGCTATCTCATTTAACTACTAATAAATTATAAGAACAACCATAATTGTAGGGAAGTTCTTTTAATTCCAGCCTTATTGTGGTGGTTTGTCTTGAGTGCAAAACTGGAGTCACAAATGGCATTTGGTTCATCTACTACTGCAGTTACTCTGGCTGGCTGGAGCGATTTACTGGAAAATTAGTGGCGGTAAGAGTACTGTTGGAAGAGTTCAGATATCATTTATTTACACAATTTACTTCAGAACTAAAAGACTATATATTCAAAGCTGAAATTTAGCTCTCTTTCTTTTATCAGACTTATTGCTTGCATAAATTCCTAATCAAGCCATATAAGTATAATTGACTACTAAAAACATAATACAAATGCCTATGGCTTTCATGAGTTTAAGTAAAGACACTTAAGACCTGCTATTTAAGACCAAATGGAACAATCCTCCCACCAGAGCATGTTTTCACTCTATCAGTAACATTTTATCCTAAGAGCTAGTTCTGGTTTCTCATATGTATTTTGTCACATATTGCAAAACAAGCAATTGTTGTTTTCAAATGAACTATCTTAAAAGATAAAACTCTCCTTTTGATTGTGGATTTTTTTTTTTTAAACGGGGTGAGGACAGCTTCAGTGCTCTGATGCCACAGTGGAGATGCTGATAGTAATATAAAAAGTTATTAGATTTACTATAAAAAACTTGATTTGTTGAACAAGCTGTTTTGTCAAAGAGAACGAAACTTATTGTATCTCTGACTTTTTG
>NC_133788.1:20358525-20361066 GCF_003597395.2 Chelonoidis abingdonii
AATTCCCGCCCCTGACTTTTAAAAAATCCAGTTCTCTGATTGGTCCTCTGGTCAGGTGTTTGGTTCCCTTTGTTCACCCTTTACAGGCAAAAGAAAATTAACCCTTACCTTACCTATCTATTTATGACAGGAACAATATAGTCCTACAAATAACTGAGCTTGGATCCAAGGCACAAATTGATAAATCCTATTGCTCCTTTGCACAGTAACTCTGTTAAATCTTTACTGCTTCCTATGTCCCTGGGAAGGGGAAGTTTAAACACTAACTGATTGTAATACTGTATTTACCTTATTTCCTTTGGTGGCAGAGGGTCAAACTCAACTCCTTCGCCAAAGGATAAAGGGCATAACCTCGCAGGGCAGCTGGAGAGCAGCGGGTTGGGGGAGAACACAGCATTCTGCAAAGTGCAAAGAGACTCCCTTTAACATAGCAATTCGGTACAGTCCCAGGAGGAGATGCATGTTTAGTCACTTCCTATGTCAAGGACAAAGTTAACATTACCCAAAACAGACTTATCTGTAAATGACTGATAGTTCCATTGACTTCCATGGAGACCCATGGATTTACACAATAGGTGTGCCTGGGACTTCAGGGGCATTCATACAGAGAAGGTCCTTCCCCACCGCGAGGGGCTGGAGTCAGTACATCCTCCATAGCTAGTATGGTATCATGTAAACTATCTGCTTTGGGGATTTATGTTTGGGTTTTTTATCATTAATATTTTCCAAAGTGTGTATGAAACCTCTCAACACTGGATTCATCAGTCAATTATAGACATAAATTGCAAGAGAAACCTTCACAGGTTATTAAGTTGCATAAACTTCCAAACAGCCTTCCCAGCTTCCAACTCCCAAGCTCAGTACGTACATGCACTGCAGGAAAGGGGGAACTCTTTCTAGCCTGGGGTTTCTCCAGGAATGGAGAGGTCCACCATCTCCTCTCTTACGAAACCATATGAACTGCGAGGCGCTTTCCCTTCTGCAAAGGCGCGCCAGCTGGGAAGGAGGAGGAGAATGGTCATGTGCTGAGGCTAACACAGCACCTCCAAGCAGGCAAATTCTGCTTTTCTTAAAGGAGCATTCCCAAAGCTGTATTAAAGACACCTGAACGTTACGAGAATCTTATTGTTCAATCTTTGGCATTTCTAAGCTGTTCTCCCTTTTCCCTGCATTATCTTAACAAAGACACCTTTGATCTAGATAAGCCAGTGAGGTGTCCGTTATTTACAATAAAAGGCCTGATTTTCAGAGGTACTGAGCACCTCAAACTCCAAGTGAAATTAGTGAAAGATGCAGGTACTCAGAATCTTTGACAAAAAAAATCAGACCCCAGAATTCACCCCCCCGGAGCCCAGGCTGGTATTCTAAGGCCACTAAATCTTAGAAGCCAGTTTGTGGCTTTCACTTTGGCAAGAGCTGAGTGTGTGACTGACCTTTAAAAAGGCCTGGTGGAAAATGACTCCAGACAGTCTGTGTGCAAGAGTGATGGGCCATATGGAATTCCTGTCACCAGCAGAAAGCTGGGAGGTGTTGTAAATGAATAACTCAAGTTTCATGATTCTACAATGCTGCCACCAGCCACTGTTCCTGATGTCTGTACTTCCATCATGCCAAGAGTGTGCTGGGCACTTTGTGGGTACAGTGCCCACACAGATAAATTAAACAAAAGTAGCAACAGTTGTGGGTGAAGGGGAGGGGAAGTTGGGCCACTTGTTTTCGATCTCTCTCTTGTCTAGGTACATTCTTCCAGGTGAAAATCTGTACCAGTTCTAACTGCCACTCAGGGCTTGGATGGACGCCCTCTGGTGTGATCTGAGACCAAAAGCTAAATAAAAGCTATCTACCGCCAGCTAAACAAGCTTTCCTTTACAGTGTATTCATGGCAGACACACCACCTTAACCCCCTGCCCTCTGGCTTGAGATGTTACCGGGAGATGCGCAAACAGTTCCGCGCAGAGGAGCTGACTGTCACCCTTGGGCTCAAGCTTTCCAGCAGCTGCTGCGCCTCTAGCCAGAGGGGCTGGAACGCTGGGGGAGACAACTGGCGAGGGCATCTCTGCACACCACGAGCAGACAAGAGACACAGGAGGATTTGTGAGCTCGACTGTGCTTCTGCCTCCTCTGCGGAGCAGGAGAGCCAAAGAATTGAATCACTCTGCAGGCAGGAGCCGCATCTTTGTAGAGGGGACAGGCGGAGAGGGAAGCTGTTGTGCACAGGGATCACCAAAGGTGCAGCCACTGCTAAGGGTGAACCAGGGACTAGCCCTGCTGGGGATGCAAGATCATCAGGAAGGGAAACTTTCACAGCCTGAACCCAGCGCCCCCAGCATAACCCCGGGCATGCACCGATACGCCCCTCGGCTACCCCCAGCAGAGATGCATGTCCGGACACCCCCGGGTCCCGCTGCCCCGTGCATGCACCCCCTGGCAACCTCCGGGTCCCGCTGCCCCGTGCTTGCGCCCTCAACTCAGCCTCACGCCCAGCGTCCCGAGCGGCGCTGCCCCGGCCCGGGCAATACTCACCGGCGGCGCCTGGCCCGC